>NW_022589711.1:74849633-74955198 GCF_004348235.1 Phoca vitulina | reverse complement strand
CCCCCCCCCCCCCCCCCCCCCCCCCGCCAGGAACTAGTAATGCCTCTGTGGTGCCTACATAAATCCCCCATAAGTAACAGGTCTGGAATGTTTTCACCTCTATTGTCCAGTAGTAACTAAGGTCTTTCCCTTCATATCATTCCAACTTCATAAATTCTCTGGTGTTATTCAAAAAGCTTACAAGAAGTCTGGAAGTAAATATTGGAACACCATGTTGGTCATTTGGATGGAGCTCTGAAAAATCATGCAGCATAAGTGAGAATCACTTCCCCGAGATGATTCATGAACAACCTGCAGGAAATGTTGATGAAGGTCCTTACCAGGCAATGATGAGAAATATAACCTACATGACTCTTCAGCCCAGCACACATGAAGCACATACTCGTGTGGGAATTGATATGCTTCAAGCATTGGTGTGAGTCTCATGTCGCTCTGTGATGGTGGTGTGACCCATGCTGGCCAGGCTTAGGATGCTGTATGTGCTTCTCCATACATGGCCTCCATTAAGTCTCATAACAGGGTCATCTAAACCCCATTTCATGGCAGATAAGTTACATCTTCCTGGGGCCAAGTCATACGTCTTCCTCCATCCGCTCTTCAATTCTTGTTGTGACAGAAGCTTATGTTCTGCTGTGTTAAGTGCCTTCACTTTTGCTTTTCAAGAATATTCTCTTAACAAAGCCCAGCCTTTGTATATCAAAAGGTTTGACTTTAAAATAAACTCTCAAAAGCCTATATTGTGAGGATATTTTTCTTTCTTTCTTTTTCTATTCCTGCCATAATAAAGGTTCTCAAGGCAGTGTGCATAGCTTGGGTGTGGTCTGGAACTTCTGTAACTAAGGCAACATGACCTTAGGTGTAGGAGGCAGTCACCTTGATTCATTGCTATAATTCCTGATAAGGAATAGCTAAGGCATAATAATTAATATAAAAATGCAAAGAGAGTAGTCAGTAAACAATGCTTCAAAACAGATGCGTGCTACAATTTCACAAGAGGATACCTCTTAGTTGCGAGAACATGATAATCCAGGACACAGTTTCCTTCTGTGATAGACATAGGGTCTTAGTGATCATTCTAGGCCCAGTGATTAGCATAGTGATTCTAATATTATAAATCTCAATTTTTCAAAAATTGAATAAATTAACAGAAGAGGTAGACGTATACACTAGGGCATTCTGGCCACTTTAGTTTTTTACATTTGTGGAAAATGGCAATAATCTCACACTGTTAGAATTTAAAATAGAGAAATGTTTAAAATATATATTAATTCATTTAAAATCATAGCAAACCCATCACATGTTCCTTTAAATACATTTTTAAACAAAATAACTCGACTTTGTAGATTGCAAAACAATTTAGTCAAAAGAGTAGTATTAACATTTTTGAAAATCTTTTAAATGTCTGTCTTAATGGGAGACAGTAGGATTCTCACATCTGCTTCCACATTCAATGTGTTGTGCCATGTAGCTCTGGAAAACTCCACTGTACACTCATGACACAAAGAGTGTGAAAGAGGCAAATGAAGTCTCAGTGTTGTGAAAGTAGTTTGATATTATGGAGCCCTTGAAAAAGTCTCCTAGAAACCCAGGGATCCCCAGAATGTATTTTGAAAATGTTGGCCAGATTATTTCTTTTTTTTTTTTTTTTTTTAAAGATTTTATTTATTTATTTGACAGAGAGAGACACAGCGAGAGAGGGAACACAAGCAGGAGGAGTGGGAGAGAGAGAGAAGCAGGCTTCCCGCGGAGCAGGGAGCCCGATGTGGGGCTCGATCCCAGGACCCTGGGATCATGACCTGAGCCGAAGGCAGACGCTTAACGACTGAGCCACCCAGGCGCCCCGGCCAGATTATTTCTTGATAGTTCTCTTGTTTTGTTGTAGCCCTTAAACACAATACCTCGACAAAAGAAAAGTAAAAGAGTGAAAGAGAAGAAAACGAAGAAAAATACAATAAACTCAAGGAATTAAAAAGTAGCTCCTACATTTTTCTATTGACTCAGTAAGAGATGATTATATTCTTCTTAATCAGAAAAATGACAATTTATCATCCACATAAGAGAAATCAAAATATTGTGGAATTTGTAAGTTCTAGTTTTAACATTGACTATCGCAGTTTGTCTCAAGGAGCGTCCCCAATAAGATTTAAAATTTTTATAAAAGAGCCATAGAAGTTCTTGTACATCAAATTTGTACCTTGTTCAGGCAACTCTTAAGTGTGCCTAGGTAAAAAGTGTTCATAATTCAATTGTCTAGAAATACACAACTGAAAGACACGTGGCACCTAATTTAGCTTGTAATTCATCACCATTGGTTTCCATTTGTAAAGCTCAGTAATGACTGCCAATATGATAAATATGTGGACAGATGAGAATTTCTCATGTATAATTTAGAAATATCTGCTATACTATATATATACTATATATATCTATATCTGCTCTACTGAATTTTTAGAAAGTGTGTTTGTATATATATGTGGTATGCATATGAGAGACACACACAGACAGAAAGAAAGGTACAGAGACAGAGAGTAAACATAAGTAAATTAGGGCCTGGAATATGCTAGGATCCATGTGTTTTTCTCCATATATAAATCAGAGAAAGTCAGAATTTGTGTTTGGAGTTGAGACTCGGGTACTAGAATATTAGAGACTTAAATATTTCAGTAGTAAAGAACCAAGAAATAGATTGTTATGATACATGTTTCTGCCAGTTATTTGTATTCATATTATGTCAAGTGATTTATCTGCCTTCCTTGGGAATCATCACTCAACATTCCAAGTCACTAGCTCCCTATTAATATCATCTTAAAGTCCTTTACAACTCAGGTTGAGTGACTCTGTGCCTTTGGAATAAAAGATTTTTTCCAGAGTGGTCCAGTTAACCTGATATTCTGTGACCTGTATTTCAAGGAGAATTAACATAGCATCATAATTCATATATTGTGATATCAACATTTTGTTCTTCACTTGAAACAATATTTTCTCCCTATAACAAATTGAAGTTTTTCTCCTGGAGAGCACTGTGGTTGAAAATTAAAATCGTATTGAGATCTGAAAAGCTAACTTTGTAAACTCTGTTAAGCCAGAGTATTTTCAACTCTTTTTACTAAAATGAATAAATTCTAAATTGATCTTTACCATCAAAAATTTCTCTTAGAAATATTTTACCTGAAAGATTGAGAATCTAAACATATTTACTTCCTAGGGAACACATCACCCTTAAATAAAGCAGCATCCCTAAACATTGCTAAAAGAAACCTCACCGGAGAAATGTCTTTCACAACAGAAGGCTCTGTCATTCTCTGAATGTGCAAGTGGTATGTGATCATGAACATCTCATTATAAGCATCTGTGCAAAGTTTCCAGATTCATGCCATGATTTCTACATATTGGATAATTTGTCATAGTGCCATCTGTTTAAAAAACATAGTTGCCAACATGGATGGATTATCAAGAAAATAAATTATTTTGTGTCTTTATGTAAATGCTCTTGATATATGCATGTGAAGTTTGCATAGATCATTAGCTTTTAAAGGCCAAATAACATTGCAAAGATGGAGTAACCATTGAAAATAAACATAATTTCAATCAAAGCAATAACTCTTAACTAAAATGATAACCAAGTGTTAGCTGTCTGGTCAGTTCATGAAAAAAAACACAGTATAAAAAAATAACAAAGTGGTAATATTTTGGGAAAAATCTCTGTGTATCGAGATTTTTTTTCTCTCTCTTGCCATTTGTACTAGTATCATATGGGCATAACTTATTTCCTTAGAAACTGGGTATTTACACATGATTATTTAATTTGTATGTAATTGTAACTTTTACTCCTTACGCACACTATGAAAATAAAATGTGGCTCATCTAAGATTTCACATCTCACAATTCTTTGAGAACATGACCTTAAATTGTAGCTCATAGGAAGTCTGGCTATAAGGAATTTTGAAGTCATGTAGTGTGGTTCTTTTATTTTATGGATTGGGAACTTATTATTCAGAGCGATTAAGTATTCATTGTGACAGAGACAGTTGTATTAGTCTGGGTTTTCCAAAGAAACAGATAAACAGAGAGATAATTTATTTTAAGATTTTAAGGAATTGGCTCACGTAAGTGTGGAGGTGCAACTCTAAAACCTCCAGGGTAGGCCAGCATGCCAGAGATCCAGGGTAGAACTGCAACCTGAACCCAAAGGCAATGCACTGACAGAATTCCTTCTTGCTCAGGAATGGTCAGTCTTTGTTCCTTTGAGTCTTTCACCTGATTGGATGAGGCTCACCCATGTTATAAAGTAATCTGCTGTACTCAAAATTTAATTATTTAAATGTTAATCTCATCAAAAACACACCTTCACAAAACCTCCAGAATAACGTTTGACCAAATATCTAGGCACCATCACTGAACCAATTTGATGCATAAAAATTAACCATCATGTTAATGTATATGCTGCACCTTCAAAGCTTTATTAATAGTGCTTAGAGAACTGTTTGGGTTTTTACATATTTTCTTCCACAAGTATTTGTTACACAATACCCTCCCTTTAAGGAATTTAGTATGAAATTGCCATTACAAAGTATGTTTTTTAAAAATGTCTTAAGTACCTGACGTCTCCATCAACTGCACTAAGATGCCTCCTTAAGTTAAATAACCACTTTCAGGGGGTTATATAAATACTAGATAATACTTTTGTCTAGAAGCTTTTACACTGTTTATAAAATCTGTATGTGATCTTTACTCTGGATCTATTGTGAAAGAAAAGAGACATTAGTTTATTAGAGTAAGAATATTACTAAAACATTTGCACCATAAATCACAAATGTTGAGAGGAACCTTCTCAAATAGACTAGGTGACAATATATTTTAGTTAAAGGTATTTTTCAGCCCTTAATAGACCATTCTTTTATATTTCTGTGTCTATTTCTGCCATTCTTTCTCTGCATTTCAACTGAGGATTATCCTTCAAAACAAAACTTAACCATGTCCTGCTCTTCTATTTTCTGTTGGCCCCCTTTCTCCATGCTCCCAGGTTGTGATCCTGCCAATCTCCTGTGACATAGTTTACTAGTTTAAGCAGGTCATTATTTCCTCAAGAAATATGTATATTTTTAAAGATTTTATTTATTTATTTGACACAGAGAGAGAGAGCGTGTGACCCCAAGCAGGGGAATGGCAGACAGAGGGAGAAGCAGGCTCCCTGCTGAGCAAGGAACCTGATGCGGGGCTCGATACCAGGACCCCAGGATCATGACTTGAGCCAAAGGCAGATGCTTAACTGACCGAACCACCCAGGTGCCCCTCCTCAACAGATATTTTAACATACTTATTTCCCCATAAATGTATTTATATTATCAAAGTACTAAGTCAAAAATGTCTGGAACTATGAAAGGAAACTTTTCAATCACTTAGGACTGGTCTTGGGGAGTTTATTAACCGAAATAGACAGAATTCAACCTTCTAATGAGAATAAGTGTAGATTTCACGGTGACTGCTATATTTGTTAATGTCTCTTCCTTCTTTATTAAAACAGTAACATTTATCCAATGTTATATTTTAAAATACAATATCAAAGTTTCCTTCAAGTTTCTCTCAATAGTAATGAAGCATGTGGTGTTTGATTTCAATGATTATATTAAGGGCTGAACGAAATATATTTGAGATATATAATGTTTATTACTCTAGGTGTAAAATATTTGATGAAATGTATTGTGTCTCATCCATCTTTTCCTTAGTGGCACCTGTCATCTCCTATAATTGGCAGTACTGAACAACTGTTATTTTAAAAACACTAAATAAATCAGATATACTACGTGACTGCTATTAAGAAGACTTGATTTTGGATTTCTACCAAGGCTAACCATAATAAAATTACAAATTTATTTTTCTATACCCTCAGCACTTTTTAAGCACTCATTCTGCCACTAACAAATATTTATATGTCATTAAATTCAGGGGCCCCATGCTATCTTTGTTTCTTCCCATTAAAAAGATTCTGATTTAAATATCTCTCAGTAGCAAGTGTTTAATAGTGGATTCATTACCAAAGATTTTTAAAAATATATATCTAACATAGAAATAGCAACACAAGGAATACAATGTATATTTGTATATAAATGGTGAAGGCTATATTTGACATTTAGGTACCTCTTATTTTGAAACTTATGAGAATAAAATATTAACACCTTATATGTGGACAGAATTGTATATTGTAGAAAACACATTCACTTATGCTCTCAAACGTGATCCTCCTCCCAAAAATCTGTGAGACATTTAGGGTGCTACTTAGTGTTAACTGTATGAAGAAATTCTTTTTTTTTCTTTTTAAAGACTTTATTTATTTATTTGACAGAGAGAGAGACAGCAAGAGAGGGAACACAAGCAGGGGGAGTGGGAGAGGAAGAAGCAGGCTTCTCACTGAGCAGGGAGCCTGATGCGGGGCTCGATCCCAGGACCCTGGGATCATGACCTGAGCCAAAGGCAGATGCCTAACGACTGAGCCATCCAGGCGCCCCTGTATGAAGAAATTATAATTGGCATAGTTTTCATAGTTTTCAAGAAGGATTACCAAAGTCATATCTTTTAGTTTAGGAACTAGCAGTTGCCCAATCCTAGTATGGCAAAATGTGGCCTGAGAAAGTGGGGAAAATGGCTTACTTTGGTAAAAATCACAGAGGACTATTGACACGGCAACATCCTCTAGTTTACCATGGGCAAACCACCAGGGTTTACAAAGTCAGTGTATTAACTACCGCTGTGTAGCAAATTACCACAAATATAGAGGCTTACAACAACACAGATTTGTCATCTTGAAAGTTTCTATGGGTCGGGAGTCTGGGCCCAGCTTAGCTACCTTATTAGCTTAAAAGTTATAAACTATTTGCTTATACTGACATAATCACCAAATATCATGGTCTCATAAGGCTGCAATAAAGGTCAGCTGGAGATGCATTCTCATCTGGAGGCCTGATTGGGAAAGAGTCTGTTTTCAAACACACTCAGGTTTTTGGCAGAATTCATTTCTTCGCAGCTGTAGGATTGAGTGCCCCTCTCAATCTAGTTGGCTAAAGGTTGGAGGTTATCCTGCTAGAGGTTGTTGTAATTCCTAGAGGTTGCCACAGTTCCTAGCCTGCTGGCTTTCCCAACATGCCATTTAACTTCATCAAGCCAACAAGGAGAGTCTAGAGCAAGTGTGCTAGCAAGATGGAGTTTTATTTAATGTAACATACCCATAAGAGTGACATCCATCATCAACCTTTGCCAGCTTCTGTGTTGGCAAAGCATGAACCTCAGTCGGCTGGGATCGTAGTGTGGGAGCAGAGGGACCTTAGAGTTTGTCAGCTGGATTCAGTCAAGATAGGTTTTAGCAGCCCCAGATGAAAACAGCTGAAGGAAAATCATCTCTCGAGTCTTACACCACTAGCAAATGATGACGCTAAGACTTAAAAATAAATCTCTCTTGTTCCCGGAATGAAAACCTTAGTATGGCAGAAAGTTTATATCAGGCTCTTTTTCTTGGCTCTGTGACTTCTATCCCACATTTCAGCATCATAAGCCAGTTTCGCCCTGGCTCCAACCCCCACCCCAGCTTCATCATCCCTGGCCTCCACTCAGTATTCACCACTGCACCTTGTTGGTGGATGATGTGTTTCCGATGCCCGCACTCCACACCTGCTTCTGAGATTTAACATACAGAGAGGCAAGCCATGGGAAATAGTCCCCTAAGATACTGTCTGGGAAGAGAGACCTCAAGGCAAGCAGAAAATAAAATAATAGAGAGCAGAGGAAAATTGAAGAAGAGAGAAAATGATATGATTAGAATGAAGAAAAAAAAAAAAGCCTCTCCTCCTTATGTTCTCCATGTTATATCTGGGATTTTAAAAATCGCAGATATGGCTGTAAGTACAAAATTGTAGGTGGCAAATGACTACCCTGAGGCCTGCATATTTTAAAAATGTAAAAATGAAGCAGGCTGCTCTCTAGTTCTCCCCCTTTGTGCAGGATGAGAGGTGACCCTGGAGGTAGGTGAGCGTGGACGTGATATAAAGATCTGGATGAAAGGGCAAGAAGTCCAACTAAAGCCCAAACCAATTGTCGACGTGAAGGGACCAGAAGCTGAGGTACAGGCCTGAAGTATGAATCCAGAGACCAAACAGACAAGTTCAGAGACATAGCTAAGCACTAGGGCCTTTGTAGTGTTATCCTGGGAAAATACCTAACAACTGGGTTGTGCTTCTGGATAATTCCTTGCTGCTCGATTAGCCAGCTGCAAGTGTCAGGGGTATAACAGAGCATGGCAGACCCAAGACAAAAGACATGTATCCTGCAGCACCAGGGAAGCCTCAATGTCCTTTGCTTTTGTCATCCTACGTGTGACTACTCCTTCATTCATCAGATATAGCAGTGAATAAAAGAGACAAAAATGCCTTCTCTCCTGGAGTTTCTATTTCAGTCAGGGGAATCATACTCTCACATAACAAACATGTATATTATATAGTGATAGGTGATGCGTTCCATGGGAAACAAGTAGTAGGGCCAGGGTGTCCAGAAGTATTGAGCTCATTATTAGGCTTCACTGAGAAGGTGACATTTAAAAAGACTCTTGAACGACGTGAAGGTATGAGCTAAACAGATACACTGTGAGGTGGGGTCATACCTGCTGTGTCTGAGGAATAATAACAAGGACGCTCCTGTGTCTGGAGTAGAGCGAATAATAGGGTAAGCAGTGCTAGATTAGGATAGAAAGGTAATGGGATGCCTTATCACAAAGGATCTCGTAGGCCATTAGCAGTGTTTGGGCTTTTACCATGAGTAAAATGAGAAGCCATTGGAAGGTTTCGACAAACAGCAAGAAACCCGGAGATTTCATTAGTCATGTTATACCTACAAGCAGGCTTCCGTGGCCTCCCGCATCAGTGATTTCTGTCTCTACTCCTTTCTACCTCCAAGTAATAATAATCCTATCAGATATACAGAAGTCTTTTGACCTTGTCTTTGCCCAGCAGCAGATAGCCACATGCGTCCTTGAAAATGGTTTGGAAAATAATATGCAGGGATTGACAAAGATCTTTTAACCAAGCATTGCTGGACGAATTGCTTTATAATTTTATTAATTTTTCATGTTGATATTTGGTAGTGTAATAACATTTTAAAAATCTGTCTGAGTCTGCAAAGAGCTCTTTCGATGAATTTGTACATCACCGAAATCCAATGATAATGATCTGTGCTATATAAGGTCCAAGACTGGAGCCAGCGATGCCTACAATTCATATCCTGATTTCACATAGTTTCTGCTTATGTATTTTATCTGTTTCTGAAATAGGGAAGGACCCTCTTTTGCACTCCTGATTTCAATGTTCCCTGAACATTTCTTTCTTCTTCTTCCCCACTTACTTTTACTCACACAGGTAGAGCCAATTGTCTGGTTGCTGGGTAAAAGGTAGGATTATGAATTTTTCAGTTTGACCTATCTATCGAAAGGTATAGGCTCTGGGAGTTTTATCTGAGCTGCCATCTCCATTTCAAACCAGTGGAAGTAAGACAGACAACAGAATGAGGGCTTCACCTTTTCCCAGCTGGAACTGAGGTCAGTCTTCTGACTCTCGTTTAAACTGTATCTACCAAGGTAGCCCCAGAAGGCTGACATTTTGGGCTTTTTTGTCTTTTTTGCAATGTTAGGAGTCTTGGCGGTGGTCAGAGATGTTGATTAGGTCTCTTCAAACCCAGATACTCTTCATAGATTAAAATCTTTAACTGGTCTCAAGATATAAAATATTTGGAACCATGGTAACTAAAAGAGGATATCCTAGAGAAGCCATGATTTTCCATTGTTTGCAGCTCTGTGCTGCAATTTTCCTTGTAAACCCCATTTTTGCAATGGGAGTCTACTGCTACTAGGTGAGAATATTGCCAGAGTCTAGACTTCAATGCTTCATCTCTTTTGACTGAGCTAGTAATAGGCATATAATTTATGACACAAAAAAATGGCCAGTGTGAAACTCTATATTAAAATGCAAACAGAAGAATCAACATAGATCACTCTCTTTTTAACTGATAAAAATTTATATATGGGGAATTTATGCAAAGATCTTATTTGTGTAATTCAGTGAGTTTTTACCAATGCATACACCCATAAACCCAACGCCCCAAATGAGATGCGTAACATTTCCATTACCTCAGGAACTTTGAGGTAACTTTTACATTATACAACTTTTTTTACATTATCTGTTTTTTTAAGGGGATAGGGTATACACGAAAGTGGGAAAACCTTATTTAGAAAATATGAGAATATCCAGGGTTAAGTGTAGTTCAAAAAGCATCCCTCCTCACAAATCACATGGAGGGCGGGGGGTATATGTCTTAGCTTTGCCTGTAGAGTGTAACTTATGAAACTGTGTCGTGCAAATGGATGCTCTGCATGGAAAAAGTGGGTGAAAGACATAGAACATTTAATGAAATAATAAGCCCCCAGAAACAATATGACACTTCGGTATTTCTCAACTGGTATCTCTTGTTGAAACATTAATCTTAGACACAAATAGACTATCAATCTTTTGGTCTGAAGGCACAAGTCTTCCCCTGGGATCTAGACCCAACTGCAGAATAGATGCAGTGTAGTTAAGGGACAGGGTATCTCTCCATCTTCTCAGTTGTCTCCCACGTGTGGCGCAAGTGAGTAAAGAGCTATCTGTGTGGGTGGTTCCTCTCTGTAGAAGAACTTCTATTACTCTTGGGTTATTTCTCCCCTCTCCCAGCTTTATTGAGATATAACTGACATACGAGATTGTATAAGTAAAAGGTATACAAGGTGATGATTCGATACCAGTATATATTGTAAAATGTTTACCACAGAATTAGTTAACACATTCTAACATCTCACATAACTACCATTTGTGTGTGTGTGTGTGTGTGTGCGCGTGTGGTCAGAACATTTAAGATGTGTTCTCTTAGCAACTTTCATGTATACGATATAGTATTGTTAACTACAACCAGTACACTATACCTGAGATCCCTAGAACTTACTCATCTTACAACTGGAAGTTTGTACCCTCTGACTAACATTTCCTCATTTCTCACAACCTCCAGTCTCTGGCAACCATTCTGTTTTCTGTTTCTGTGAGTTTGTCTTTTTAGATTCTACATATAAATGATATCATACAGTATTTGTCTTTCTCTGTCTGAGTTATTTCACTTAGAATAATGTGTGCTTTCTTCAAAAGGAAGGAAATATCAATTCACTCTTGAAGATTAACAAATTACTCTTTCTAGACATTTCAGCTGAATTTTTCCAGCTGGACATATTTTGATATTTTATTTTTTGCTCCCCTAAAATGGCTTAGCAATCTGCAATATTTACAAAAATGCAAATTGCTTTTGTAAAATAGCTCTAAAGATTTTATATGTTAAGAAAACGATCAACCAAGAAATAAAACAAAACTCAAACAACTCAAACAAACAAATTTTAAATGAAATACTATCAAAAGAAATAATAAGCATTAAGGGAAGCTGCTTCTACGTATCTTTAATAGAAAGTGCTATTCTATGCCTGGTAGGTGATGATGGTGATGATAGCAGAACTTAATGGCTCCCTCCTAGTGCCAGACTCTGAGCTAAATGCTTTGCACGAGTCACTTCGTTGCATCCTCAGCTAGAAATAGGCACCATTATTATTCCTGGTTTGTGGTTAAATAAACTGAGACTTAGCTGTATTAAATTAAGTAATGCCTCAGGTGGCTTAACTGAAAAGGGCAGATCCGGTAACCAAAACTAAACAAGGTCCAAAGACCTTGAACTCAACTCTCATGGGAATGTTTCTCCATATATTAGCCATGAAACATTTGCATCAGTGTTAAGGAAAAATGCAGGGTCTTTGGCCTCACACAAACTCTTCTATGTGTATGTCCAAAGTGATTAATTGAAACTGGCCAAGTTCACAGTAATTCTTAAAACACAATTTCACTGTATATGCTCTCATAGTAGCCAACATATCTGCAAAGACAAAGAATGAATAATAAGACCATTTTATCTATTACATCAGTTTTTGGAATGGGGTAGAAACAATTTGTGTCTACTTTCATTATCTATGAAAATTGCCTAAATATAATGGTATTGGAAGAAGTGACTTGTTTTTACTAAATATGGAATTCTTTTTAATGTATTATAATCCAAGGGTTCTCAAATATTTGCTTGTCCGTCCACACACCTAAGTAATAAAATGAGCTGTTAGTAAGAGTAGCTGACTGAGGCAGGGAGATGGAATAGGGTGCGTATAAAAAAGAACACTGTTGGTGGGGGGGACTAGTTAATTAAAATTATCTCCCTAGATCATTTTGATACAACCCCTCATTTAGCTGAGAATCCTTGATGTCATCTTTGTCAACCACTACTACTGCTCATTTTAATACTGTGCTATTTTTAATTTTAGGTAAAAAAAAATCATGAATGTATTACTGGCAATATTCATAAAAGTATTTATTTGTAAATCAGACATCATATATGTAGTAACTGAACCACAAGACATTCAGAAACTAGCCAAGAGGAGAGTCCATTTTATCTTGTTTCATTAAAGGAGGATCAAAAATTATTTGCTAGTCAATGATGGGGAACACAAAATTATAGTTAATAAATTTTACTGTATGAATTAAAATATTTATACAAAAAAGAGAGTTACAAAATATTGTCTATGCTGCTATAGCATATTCTGTTTGATATGAACATGTAATTTCTAGAAAAAGTTCAATTATTTCGGAGATCATATTGCACTCCATCACTAAAGTTCTAAATATTTTGATGCTGCAAAATTAATGACCAGTTCTAGTTTGGACTGACAGATATCCCATATCCCCAAATTACATTGTCAGATATTTGAGTTATTTATTCTGAATAAAACCACAATGCCAAATGTTGCTACAGAGTGTAGAGGAAAGTGTCATATCAGTTAAGATGAAATCAGTAATGATCCATATGTTAAAAAGCAATAATTGTCAAGGCTAAGTCATTACTTAGGAACTTGAGTTTTATATATTCATGAATATATCAACGACATATTAACTCTTTTCCTCTTTTTGGATCTATAGAGAAGGGTGATATAAAAAAAAATACTTTGTCACCAAATTTCAAGCATTTTTTGAATTTAAAAAAAAACCCACCTTATTACAAATGGATGTCCCTTATACATGTCTCTATAACATAGCTCTACACTTCCACAGGGATATAGGTATTATTACAAGAGAGTGTCAAAAATCATCATTTTCTTGTATCTTTTACACAGCACATTGCCTCTTGAAATCTTGTCTGTATCACAGCTGGTTGTGAGCATCTTTTATCAATCCCACCGAACTATAAGCTCTTTGAAGGTAGAGTCATAGTGTTATCTTTGTTTCCACGTTTGTAGCATAGAGACTTGACAGGGGCAGATTCCGAGTAAAAAATTGTAGTTCCCTGTATTTGTTCTTCACATGAATGACCTGAGCAGAGAGGTTATGAAAACGAGTATTCCATTTCTGTGCTGTGAACCATGGGAGAGCCAGGACCTGTGGTTTCTACAAGCCGTTATCACAGAACGCGGCTATTTATAGTTGTCCTAAACACTCCTCTCAACAACACAAACATTTAGAAAGCATTTTCTCATGTGGATATGACTGCATTAAGATTTTTCACGTTTTTCTCTCTGATCCATTGTGAGAATTACTTAATATCCTTATTCACCACCTGCTCTATGCCAGGCATTGAAGGGAGAGGAAAATGTAAGCGTGGTCCCTGCAGCACCCACAGACCTTCCTGAGCCTCTCAGAACTGTAGCAATCAGGATTCAGCCTTAGGTTACCCAGTGAGGAGCACTGCAATGTAGGCTGGAGGGAGTGAGAGGTGGAGTCTAGACGCCCGGCTAGAGCAGAGCTTAGATGTTGCTGAAACATAGCGCGTTGTTTCCAAATATGTTTCCAACAGAAGATTGGGGGTCATGCATTTCATATGAAGTCAGCTCTCTCCTTGAACATTTTCAGAGTCTGAATTAGTTTTTATTTTTATGAAGGATCTTTTTTTTTTTTTTAAAGTTTTTTTTTATTTATTTGACAGAGAGAGACACAGCAAGAGAGGGAACACAAGCAGGAGGAGTGGGAGAGGAAGAAACAGGCTTCCCAAGGAGCAGGGAGCCCGATGCGGGGCTCGATCCCAGGACCCTGGGATCATGACCTGAGCTGAAGGCAGACGCTTAACGACTGAGCCACCCAGGCACCCCTGAAGGATCTTATAGTAGAGATTTTATGATAGAGCATTAGGGTTGATGTTCAGGGTTATGTGGGATGGGAAGGGAGAAGAAGCTGAAGTAGTAAATCTTCCGATGTCTTCCCTGACCATGTTTCTATGTGTCTGGAATCAGGTTGCCAAACCAAAGTCAGAAAATCTGGGCAAGATTCACATCTCTAAACCTAGGTCAGAGACAAAGGATATGGAAGTACAAAGATGGATTCAGTAAAATCCTAAGTTAAATACCTATTCTCAAATAGTATTAATTTATCTCTATTACTGCATTTATCAAACCCAAATTAGACTAACATTTTATATATTAGTGATCTCAAATTATACTTCCATTCTATGGAAATAATTGATAGCACAATATTTTGATGATTAAACCCCAACAGCTAGAACTTTCAGCTAAATAAAATTTTCTTTCTTTTACTAAAAGAGAGCTGTGAAGGAAAATATAATAAAACAAACTGATTTTTAATTCCAAACTACAGACTATTTTTGCATTTAGCCAATCTACCAAACAATACGGAGTGTGAGCTTAAACAGCTGTTCAAGAATGTGAACCTAAGACACTTATATAATATAAATTACAAATAAATTTTATTAACTTTTACTTGCAGAGATGGGAATGCGGTTTGATATAATTGAAGAAATATGTTCAATGAGAGCTGGAACAATAAAGAAGGAATCTGTTTTAACATATGATGTTTCCAGAGAAAAAAGGAGCAGGAATTATTTTCTTTCATTAAGAGAAAATGAAATGAGAGAATTTTCTAGTGCTGGTCCTTAGGCAGGAGCTCACCTCATCTGTACCAGTAATTTTCTGTATTAGTTATCACATATGTTTTCTCTTGAATACAGGAAAAGAGGAACATACTATGGAAATTTGAAATAAAATTATCACTGCTAAAAAAGAAGTTTCCCATATACCTTAATTATAATTCATCCTTCTTTTTGCTCCCCTGACCTATTTAATTTATTTAACACTTTATTTTTTTTATTCAACACTTTAATACTTTCTGCTTTTTACTGAAATAAATCGTCCTTAATATTAGTATCTAAATATAATAATCAATATAGTTTTAAAAGTCAGACTAAGAGTCTATCTTATCCTCCCTTATCTTTCCTACATAACCTATTTTGGGCTCACAAAGGACCTCTTAATTGTTAACAGTAATTCAGTGATTTCCCAATAGTTGGCTACTGTAGGAAAAAGTGTGGGAGGTAAAGAAAATAATGCTCTCATGCATTGAATATCATCATTATCTGAAATGATCCTCAATTTTCAAAGAAATAAGAATTAAATAGTTACTAATAAAAAGAAATTGGGTGTAATCTTCTCCTTATTCAGAGCCAGAACCTGAGAATCAACTAAACAGAACCTCCTGATTCTGTTAATCTTGCATTAATCAGCAGGATTACTTTAGAGAGAAATTACTATGACTCTAGTCGTGAGCCAGACAATTTTACCAATAAAGATTCAGTTGTTCTACAGACTAGTTTAAAGTATTTGCATTGTGGATGTACTTACGCATTCCAGTATTTCATCAATATATACCCAATTTGCTAAAGTGAAGAAAATGTGCAAGCTTTTAGTCACTTCAAAAAAGCCTGATTTAAAATTTAGGTGATAAAATCAGCTAATAACTGGCATGGGTGTTTTGCTAAATCTAGGTATTGAAAAAAAATTATCTCCTGTAGTAAAATGGTAGACTATAAATATACTAAATCAAAGCAGAGTTCTCCTGAGTCATCTTAAAAGGGATGATGGCACTAAGGTCTGGTTGACCAGATTAAGTTTTAATAAAGAATTTTTAATAGAGAATGAAGTGGAAGGTGGTTCCTGAAGGAAGAATAAGATATCACCAAGACAAATTAATTAATTAATCCACATATTCTATGGTCAAAGGGCTGTGCTAAATTTTGAGAATACAGAAGTAAATCCTATCCTCATGGTCATAAAATTGAATGAATACACAAAAATCAAGTAAATAAACATATGAAAAACAAATGTGTTTATAAAATAATCATATGCATATAATACATGTATATATGTTCATATATTCAAATATATTCCCATATTTATGTGTGTATGTATGTATATACATGTGTCTGTATATATGGGCATATCTTGGAGATATTGCAGTTCAGTTCCAGACCACTCTTATGAAGTGAATATTGTAATAAAGCAAGTCAAATTAATTTTTCTGGTTACCCAGTACATAAAAAGTGATGTTTACAGTATACTGTAGTCCATTAAGGGTGCAATAGCATTATGTTAAAAAACAATGTACATACCTTAATTTAAAAATGCTTTATTGCTTAAAAGTACTAGCCATCATCTGAATTTTTGGTGAGTTGTACTCTTCTTGCTGGTAGAGGGTCTTGTCTTGATGTTGATGGCTGCTGACTGATCAGGTGGTTGCTAAAGGCTGGGGTGGCTGTGGCAATTTCTCAAAATAACAATAAAGTTTGCCACATCTGTTAACTCTTCCTTTCATGAATGATTTCTCTGTAGCACGGGATGCTGTTTGATAGCATTTTACCTATAGTAGAACTGCTTTCAAAATTGGGGTCGATCCTGTCAAACCCTACCACTGCTTTAGGAACTAAATTTAATTAATATTCTTAATAGTTTGTTGTCATTTTAACAATCTTCACAGCATCTTTACCAAGAGTAAATCCATCTCAAGAAACCACATTCTATGTTCATCCATAAGAAGTAACTCCTCATCCATTAAAATTTTTCATGAGATTGTGGCAATTCAGTCACATCATCTGGCTTCACTTCCAGCTCTAGCTCTCTTGCTACCTTCACCAGAACTGCAACCAATTCCTCCACTGAAGTCTTGAACCCCTCAAGTCTCCCAGGAAGGTTGGAATCAACTTCTTCCAAACTCCTGTTCATGTTGATATTTTGACTTCTTTCCATGAATCATGAATGTTCTTAATGACATCTTGAACGGCAAATCCTTTCCAGAAGGTTTTCAATTTACTTTGCACAGATTCATCAGGAAAATCATTATCTATGGCACCCTACAAAATGTATTTCTTAATAAGACTTGAAAATCAAAGTTATTCCTCGGTCCACGGGCTACAGGTTGGATATTGTGTCAGCAAGCGTGAAAACAACACTAATCGTATTATACATCTCCAATAGAACTCTTGGGTGACCAGGTCCATTGTCAATAAGCAGTCATATTTTGAAAGAAATCTTTATTTTGAGCAGTAGTTCTCAACAGTGAGCTTAACATATTCAAGAAACCATGTTGTAAACAGATGTGCTGTCAACCAGGCTTTGTTGTTCCATCTATAGAGCACAGGCAGAGTAGATTTAGCATAATTCTTAAGGACCATAGGATTTTCAAAACGGCCGATGAGTATTAGCTTCAACTTACAGTCACCAACTCCACTAGCCTCTAACAAGAGGGTCAGCTTGTTCTTTGAAGCTTTGAAGCCAGGCATCGACTTCCTAGATGAAAGTCCTAGACGACATTGTCTTCCAATATACGGCTGTTTTGTCTACATTGAAAATCTGTTGTTTAGTGTAGCCACCCTCATTAATTATCTGAGCTAGATCTTCTTGATAAGTTGTTACAGCTTCTACATCAGCACTTGCTGCTTCACCTTGCATTTTTCTGTTACGGAGACGGCTTCTTTCCTTCAGCCTCATCAACCAACCTCTGCCAGCTTCCACCTTTCCTTCTGAGCTTCCTCACCTCTCAGCTTTCACAGATTGAAAAGAGTTAGGGCCTGGCTCCAGATTAGGCTTTGGCTTAAGGGAATGTTCTGGCTGGTTGGATCTTCTATCCAGACCACTCAAACTTTCTCCATAACAGCAATAAGGCTGTTTCACTTTCTTATCATTTGTGTGTTCACTGGAATAGCATTTTTAATTTCCTTCAAGAACTTTTCCTTTGCACTCACAGCTTGACTAACTTTTGGTGCAAGGGCCTAGCTTTCAGCCTATTTCAGCTTTCAACATGCCTTACTCACTAAGCTTAGTCATTTCTAGCTTTTGATTTAAAGTGGGAGACAGTACTTGAATACTTAGAGGTCATCGTAGGGTTCTTAACTGGCCTAATTTCACTCGTGTTATGTGTCAGGGAATAGGGAGGTCTGAGCAGAGAGAGAGAGATGGGGAAATAGTCAGAACACATACAACATTCCTTGATTAAGCTCACTGTCTTATATCAGCCTGTTTTGTGGTGCCCCCAAGCAATTCCAACAGTAACATCCAAGATCAATGATCACAGATCTCCACAACAAATATAATAATAAGAGGAAATTTTGACATATTGTGAGGATTACCAAAATGTAACATAGAGACATGAAGTGGGCAAATTCTTTTGGAAAAATGGTGCCAATAAACTTGCTGAATGCAGAGTTTCCACAAACCCTCAATTTGTAAAAAAAAAAAAAAAAAAAAAAAAAAAAAAAAAAAACCCACAATATCTGTGAAGTTCAATACAGCAAAACACAATGAAATGATGTATGCTTGTACTATAAGGCAAAGTAGGTGAGTTAACAGATAACAGAATGTTCTACTTTAGACTGGGCCATCAGGGAACATAGCTTTTGGGAGTTAATATTCATGCTAACACCTGAGGGGCAGGCAAAAGCCAGCTAAAGGAAAAGAGGGAACATTTCAGGCAACTGAACAGCAAGTTCAAAAGCCTCGAAGTGAGATAGATATTAATCTGTGGGATAAAAGGAAAGTAAGTCAGTGTGACTGGAACCTGACAAGGGAGAGACCACTGACAGATAATTTTGCGCTTTTTGGGAAAGCAATTTTATCCTTCCAATTATTTGGGGGCAAAAATAGTGTTATTCTTGGCTCTTCTCTCATATTCCGTATAAGCTATAAGTAATTCTCGTAGGAGACACCTCTAAATATTTCCCGTTTCTGCCCGCTTTTACCATGTGTCCCAACTCTCGTCATCTTTACATGGATTATTGCAAGGGCTTCTCAGTGATCTCTCCGCTTCACACTTGTTCGGCTCCAGTCTATGTTCACTGCAGCAGCCTCTTCTCTGACCTTGTCTCTACCTCTGCTGTTCCTTCTCTTTGCTCACACAGCTAGCTCCAGTCACATGAAAAAGCCATAAATCCACACAAAGCTTTCCAAGCTTTAGTTTCGCAGACCTAGTTTATGAAATTATTTTAAGAAGTTTCTGAGAACATACATGTAAATGTTTACTATCATGGTCCCAAGTTCTAATGAAATATTAGCAGCTGTAGACATTATTATTGCTGATTATAAAATTGGCTAGTCAAGAGAAATAAAATGTGCCATTCAGAGACTTACTTTTCTTGTTCTATTTCTAGTTGTTGCCATAAATTAATACAGTACCATTTGAATTTGAACAGTGCATTTTCTTTTATAAGGCACCTAGTCCAAGAAGTTATTACTTTTGTATTAAATTTGTAGTAAATCTGGAATGAGTAGAAAAACAATATTTGTTTTAAAAAGATTTTATTTATTTATTTGAGAGAGAGAAGGAAAGCACAGAAGGACAGTGACAGGGAGAAGCTGACTCCCCACTGAGCAGAGAGCCCAATGTGGGGCTCGATCCCAGGACCCTGAGATCATGACCTGAGCCGAATGCAGACGTTTAACTAACTGAGCCAACCAGGCACCTCAAACAATACTTTTTTTTAATTGAAGTATAGTTGACACACAACATTACATTAGTTTCAGGTATACAACACCATGATTCAACAACTCCAAAGGTTATGTTATATTCACCACAAGTGTACCTACCATCTGTCTTGAAACAACACCATTCCAATACCATTGACTATATTCCTTAGGCTTTACCTTTTACCCCGTGACTTATTCATTCCATAACTGGAAGCCTGTACCTCCCACTCCCCTTCAGCCATTTTGCCCATCCCCTCGGCCCCTATCCTCTGGTAACCATCAGGTAGGCAAATATCACTGAGACTCACTTTTGAGATGTTAAGTGACTTGAAAAGATACAAAAACAGCATCCCTTAAGGAAAGCTGCACTATAAGCCATGGGCACACGGACTTTACACGTGTGTGGCTCCTGTATGTTTTAGAATGAGTGAAAGTAACACAAGTTAACCTCCACAAACACTGAAGCTGAAGGGTGTAATCAAGAGGATTTTGCAATAAATGTATGGCCTTCCTTTATTACTTATTTGCAATTTTTCACTTTCCGTTTCTTATCTTTGTATCGGGCATCTGAAAGGAAGTAAAAAAGGACTTGAAGAAAACAACTAAGTCCAGAGTGACTCTCCGTATATTGTTTTCAGACTGTTTGTTGCTTTTTAGATTTTTTTATAGTATTTTTATTCTTATTACTTAAAGAATGGATAGAAGGCACTTCATGATAGGGACCAATCATGCTTAAAAAAATAATGTTCTGTGTACAGTAGTGAGAACACTATCAATTTCACTCTCTGCACTATTTACCACTTACTTGAAAGAAGCATTATGGGGCTTATTGCCTCATCCGGTTCATTTTAAAGCTGGAGAACTATCTCCAGTCTCTATGCATTCAAAAAAATGAGACATCTCATATGCTGTATATTCTAATTAATCAATTATTTATGAAATGATAACACAAAAGAGAAATATGCATAACAAGCTTCTTAAACCCTTTTCAGGAAGAATTTCCTGCCAAGAAAGAATTTAACTGTTTGCATAATATTATACGCTTTTCTGTACTGGTATTTGAGCTCTACAAGAAGAAAGGTACATTCCTGATAAATAATGATAGAAACACATTATCATTTAAACTCTCCATAATAAGACATTCCTAATGGGTGCTTCATGTGAATTCATGCTCCTTTTCTGGCAAAAAATGTAATTTGCTAGACAAAATCGAAGCTTCATTATATATGAATGTAAAATATGTCTATTGTAAAGCAGATTACTTTTCTCCAATGTGTTTCACAAAATTTACCATGGCAAAAGTACAATCTTAGCTTATCCTAGAGTCTGTTTCTCCTTTTAAAATAAGACATATTTAAGCATATAAATTAAACTAGATATATTCAGTGTTTAGGAAACTATGATCATTTATTTTCTAGTGACATGGAAGGCATCATATAATGGGACCTTATAGAACATGAGTAGGGTATAAAAATATAGAGCAAAAATAATCAATGTCCATATTTATATCAACATTATCATGTTACATGACTTTCTATGAAGTTACACATATTGTCATTAATTTAAAAGAATTTTAAATTAACATTTTTTAAAAATTATTTTAAATAAATAAATAAATAAATTTTATTTAAATAATTTAAAAGAAATATGACCATAGAACAATGTGTAATTAGGGATAAATTTCTTGTATACTATAGGAAAGTGCATAAAACTCATATCTTCTTTTTTTTTTTAAAGATTTTATTTATTTATTTGAGAGAGAGAGAGAGAGCGCACACAGAGGGAGAGGGAGAGAAAGAAGCAGGCTCCCTGCTGAGCAGGGAGTCTGATGCAGGACTCGATCCCAGGACCCTGGGATCATGACCTGAGCCGAAGGCAGACACTTAACCAACTGAGCCACCCAGGTACCCAAAATTTGTATCTTCTAATAGCATAGATACTTTTAAGTTAAAATTCTTTTTAAAAATTTTTTTAAAGATTTTATTTGTTTGAGAGAGAGAAAGAGAGCATGAGTGGGGGTGGGGGACAGAGGGAGAGGGAGAAGCAGGCTCCCCACTGAGCAGGGAGCCCAATGCGAAGCTTGATCCCAGGACCCCGGGATCATGATCCGAGCAGAAGGCAGATGCTTAACTGACTGAGCCACCTAAGCTCCCCTTAAGTTAAAACACTAATGAAGCACTAACTTTTAGATATTTTAACTGGGAAGTCAGTGAGAATATACATATTTGTTCAATTTGAAACATTATAAATAAACCATAGAACCTGCTTTCATTTATATATACATATAAATGTATATTTTCAGTTATTTACCTATAAACATGTGTATAGTTAATATATACACACATGTATATGTTTATTATATATGTTACATATATATCTGAAAAATGATGACAAAAAATTGTGGTACTCATCATTTACCTTACAGTGAAGAAGTGGCAGACTTGGCAGAAATATATTTTGTCATTTTCTCATTCTTTAATAGGATTGATGGCAATACTTTCAATCTTAAATGACAAAATGATTAAAACCTCGGTATCTGGGCCCCAAGCTATATGATGGTGGGTTGAATACAACATAATATTTGGTCCTAGACATCAAAGTTCTTGTAATCAGATTCTGGAAACAAAGCATAAATGTGTATATATAGTGAACTGAAAGTCACATATACGTGCCAGAGAAAGCCAAGCCAGTAACTGATGACCAGTTCAACTCATAAAGAGACTTGATATGAAAGCTGAATCCAAATAGAAGCATCAAGTACAATCTGGGCCACTTCTATTCTCTTCCTCCGTATATTGACCTGGAGATGTGGAGACAAGGACAGGCATTTGGAAGCAGAACTGAAAGATAAACAGAAATGCCAGTGGGTAGACATGTAGGTCAAAAGCACAAGGAAGTGAGGCAAGTGATGTGTAAACAGAAGCTAAGATCAAGCAAAAGCCATGAAGTGCAGGATAAGTTTGCAGACTAAAAGGTGAAGAGTTAATAGTAGCCACAGGAAGGGTGTAAGTCCAGACAAAAAGAACTGACTCAATTTTAATGATAAAGCATAGCATTTTCCCGCTATTGCGGAGAGGTTTGAAGTACATTCAGAAGTCCGTGAGACAGCTTAAGTTCGAGCTGCGGGGGCTGGTCATGTTCCTGGATCCCATGACATGAACTAAAGTTGGGTGACTGACACATCTGTCCCTTTTATTCCATGTGTGTCTTTACAGTGAAGCACTCGTCTCATTATTATATGTGGTTACCTCAGGTATTATTTTCCTATTGCTGTTGCAACAAATTACTACAAACGTAGTGGCTTAAAACAACACAAATTTATGTCTTATAGTCTGGAAGACAAAAGTCCTAAGTGGGTCTCGCTATGCGGAAATCCAGGTGTTGGAAGGGCAGCATTCCTTCAGAAAGGATTGCTCTAAGGGAGACTACATTCCCTTGCCTTTTCCAGCTTCTCGCCTTCTCATCTCTTTGTTCTTTTTCTTTTTTTTTTAATTGAAGGATAAGTGACATATAATATCCTGTTAGTTTCAGATGTGCATCACAGTGATTAAATATTTTTATACATTACAAAATGATCCTTGTGATGTCTAGTTACCATCTAGTGCCATACAAAGTTATTACAATATTATTGCCTATATTCCCTGTGTTGTACATTACATCCCCATGACTTATTTATTCTATAACTGAACATTTGACCTCTTCATACCCTTGCTCGATTTTGCTTGCCCTCAGCCTCTCCCTCCTCTGGTCACCAACAGTTTCCTGTGCCTATGAGTCTGTTTCTGTTTTGTTTTGTTTGTTCATTTGTTCTGTTTCTGTAGATTCCACGTATATGTGAAATCAAACAGTATTTGTCTTTCTGTGTAAGGCTTAGAGTAATACTTTCTGGATCCATCCATGCTGTCACAAAAGGCAAGATTTCATTCCTTTTTATGGCTAAATGATATTCCAGTATATATGTATGTAGATATATGTATCACATCTTTTTTAGCCATTCATCTATCAAAGGACACTTAGGTTGCTTCTGTATCTTAGCTATTTTAAATAATGCTGCAATAAAATAGGTGTGCATATATCTCTTCAAATTGGTGTTTTTATTTTCTTCATAACAATACCTGAAGTGGAATTGCGGGATCATGAACATCTCTCTTTCTTTCTTTCTTCCTCTTTCTTTCTTTCTTTTCTTTCTTCCTTTCTTTCTTTCTTTCTTTCTTTTTAAAGATTTTATTTATTTACTTGAGAGAGAGAGAGAGCACAGAGGGAGAGGGAGAGGGAGAAACAGACTCCCTGTTGAGCAGAGAGCCCGATGCAGGGCTTGATCCCAGGATTCTGAGATCATGACCTGAGCCAAAGGCAGACGCCCAACTGACTGAGCCAGCCAGGCGCCCTACATCTCTCTTTCTGTGTGAGTACATTAGACCCACCTAAGCCATCCAGTAAAATCTCCCCATCTCAAGATAACTTAAACACACCTGCGAAGTCCCTTCCAGCATGTGAGGTAACATATTCACAGGGTTGGCAAATTAGGAGGTGAACATTGTGAGAGAGCCTTTATTCTGCCAACTGTACCTCACATAATGCAAGTTCCAGGGTCTAGTTGACAAACAGTTTTTCAGAAGGCTACGTTATGGGACTTTATTAGTAGGAGAAAAAACTTTGGGTTTGGCTAACCAGAGAAGTCGTTGCAGAAGAGAAGCAAGTTGGGTAGGTAGAATGATGAAGGTAAGATGAGTTTTTATTGTTAAAGAAGAGGATGAATTCAATTCCAGGGTGTGTGTAGAGAAAAAAGGTGGAAAAAGAAACAGGTTCAAAAGAGGTGTATCAGCAGGTTGGTGGAAGTAGAATATTCAGAAGAGAACAGATGGAAAGCAGCTGGAAAAGTGAGATTTGGAAAAAATGTGGTATCTTGGGGCGCCTGGGTGGCTCAGTTGTTAAGCGTCTGCCTTCTGCTCAGGTCGTGATCCCGGGGTCCTGGGATCGAGCCCCTCACCGGGCTCCCTGCTCAGCGGGAAGCCTGCTTCTCCCTCTCCCACTCCCCCTGCTTGTGTTCCCTCTCTTGCCGTGTCTCTCTCTGTCAAATAAATAAATAAAATCTTAAAAAAAAAAGAAAAAATGTGGAATCTTATTGATGGGGTTTTGGAATACATATGAAGTTTGGTGGGGGTGAGGTCTGGAGCCGATGGCCAAGAAGGAATTCTTGAGACGTCTCTGGTGCAAAAATGTGGTTTTATTAAAGCATGGGGACAGGACCCATGGGCAGAAAAAGCTGCCCCAGGTTTGTGAGGTGTGGCTGATTATATACTTGGGAATTGGGGGAGGTATGGAAAATGGAGATTTCAAAAGGATTTTTGTATGTTAAAGAAGACTCACAGGATAGGAGGCCTTGCCATTGTCAAGTTAAGGTTGTTTTTCCTCCTAGTAAGGCATTAACAGTAAGATAGTTGGGAGCTTCCTGGAGGAACATTACACTCTGCCCACTTCAAGTATCTGTCAATGGCTGCAGATTATAAGGTCATTTAATTCTATCTACATTCCCTTCTGGAAGCTAGGCCATTGATAGAAATGCTTTGTTCTTATAAATTGCCAAGACTTTTGTAAACTGAAGGAGACTCACCTCTTGTAGGATTGTAATCTCTGTAAGTTAACTATTTGTTTTTCTTTTAGGGCAGCCAGGAGTGACTGAGGAATGTCACATATATCCCATGGGGGGGGGGGTTGTGTCGTGTCAACTTCTGCTTGTCCTCAGCTAGCCTTCTGCTTCCTCATCCTTATGAAAATATAACAGAAAGGTTTTTGTTTGAACACGTAATCATCGACTAAACACAGTGTTGAATGGAAAATTCCAGGTATCTGTTGCAGTGTAAAGTCATGAAGTATAACTACCTGAGCTAGGGAGTAACAAATACAATGGAAATTGAAGGGGAAATATAAAGAAAAATTTTACTTGATAAATACAGATATATAAAATATTTACTTGCTGAATATAGATAGATGTCATTAAAATACATTTTATTTTTATTTTTAAGTATCAACATTTATTTTCAATTAGTATGAAGCAATGGTATGAAGAAATCATAGCAACAAATATAAAGTAATATTTACATCTAATTATAATTTATACTTCAGCATAAATATACATTTATATCTATCATTCTTACATGTGAACATGAGTAATATTGCTGATATTCAAGGTAAAAACTAAAGTCTCAAAAAAGAGACTTTTACATTTTGATTGTATTCAGAAGACTTTATGTTTCTTCTTGGCTTGGTACTGATAGTTTCATCATCACGTATAGTCTCAATCAGAGTTTGCTCCATTGCAACTATATTGGTGTACTATATTGTCACAGGAAAGAGAGAGAGAGAGAGAGAGGTGAAGAAAGGAAGGAAGGGGGTGGGGAGGGAAGGAGAATTCTGTTTCGTTTATGAAGCCCTGTTTAGGAAACATTCTTGTTCTACTAAGGCAGAAGTGATATATGTTCACGCCAACCAAAACCACCTAACCTCTAATATGAGACAAAAAACAGTGGGGCGCCTGGGCGGCTCAGTTGGTTAAGCATCTGCCTTCAGCTCAGGTCATGATCCTGGGGTCCTGGAATCTATGTCGGGCTCTCTGCTCAGCGGGGAGCCTGCTTCTCCCTCTCCCTCTGCCTGCCACTCTGCCTACTTGTGCTCTCTCTTTCTCTCTGTCAAATAAATAAATAAAATCTTTAAAAAAAGACAATAACAGTAACTATCTGAAAACAAGATCTATCCTGAATACTATTGTCTTTGAAACTAGACAGTAGATGATAAGGTACTCTCACTGTAAAAAATGATGATAAGCAGTTCAAAGAATGATTTGCTATGTGCCAGACCCTTGACATGATTTAATATCATAACAGTACTACGTTCTCACGTGAGGATACCGAGATTCAGAGAGGTTAAATGTTTGTGGTCACATAGCTAGAAATTGGTGCTTGGTGTGTGGAGGATCAGCCATGGTATTTTCATTCTTGCTACCCCATCTTTGGAACTCTATATTAAATAGCATTGCTGCTCTAAAACTTAGAAGTTGGAATCACAGTGTCCACCCCAGTGCCAGTATTTTATAAATATTAGTGTAGCTGGGATAGGAAACGACTCTTATTTTTCTTGCGATAATATAAAGGGTCTTTTATAACACTGGTTTTTTATTTGACTTAATTTGATTTAGTCTGACCTGATTCAAGAACAGGCAAGCACAACCATGAGGTAAAGCATACTTCTTAGTAGCTAATCGTTTAAGTAGTTGCATTGATGCATGCCATTTAGTGATTTTGATCGAACTGGTTATGATGTATATTTTAAATGTAAATACCCAACAAGGCCTTATGGTATCCAAAAAAGCTAAGAGTCTAAAAGGAAACGATAGTTCTCTGCACCCCAATCAGCATTGAAAAAAGGAAAAAAAACAAAAACAAAAATGAAAACTCTGTTTCAGTTATCTTGGTGTGTGTAAGTGGTTCTCATACCTGTCTGCACGTTTGAATGATCTAGGGTATTTTTTTTTTTAAAGACTGATATCTGGACCCCTCTATCATGAAATTCTGATTTAATTGGTCTGTTGTGAGGATGGATGATCTACATTTTTAAATATCACTTTGTATTTATATCTATTATGGATGCTGCTTTAAGAACCTCATTATAAACAGTAATGTTTCTCCCTGCTTGGCAGCACCACAGTACTTATTGCTGTTCCAGTAAGTTATTAAGTTAAGAAAGGATTCTTCAAAGGACAATAGACATGCTAGATGTTTCAGAACATGAGAGGTTCTTACTGTATGCCAAAATAAAGCTCTGGGACCATATGATAAAAACACGAGCATGGGTTATTTTCTATGAGGGCTATAGAAACCAATGCCATTTAAATAATGTGTCTTTTCATCCCATGAATATCTATTTTTAAGTTTTGCTTTGTTTTTCGGTAGTGGCAGTGGATGAAAATATTTTCAGATTACAAATTTCCAAATGGGCAACACTGGAAACATTGTTTCTACTTGGCCATTTGATAGAAGGTGAGAGGCCTGAGGGAAGGAACAGTGCAAGGAACTTTTGCCTTTGTTGTGAGGATTTACAATTATAGGAGGGTCATGTCTGGGTTGAGTTTTCTAAGATGGCTTTATATTTTTATGTGCTCCTTCCAGGCTTCTCAGAATGTTGGTACTCATTCTGTTAAACAGACAAAGGGAAAGCCAGAAAGGATATAATTGTTCTTGGATTGGTTTCTTCTAAAGAGTGTTCACTTGGGTTTTTGCTTTATAATTTAAATATTAGTATTACTATTGTTAACAACCTTTGTAAAGGCCTCTAGAGAAATACTTAAAATATTGCAGCATGTCTAAGTTCCCCCTACAAGCCAGGGTTTCCAAATCTATGGGTTTATTTGGGAATTGACTAGCTCGTGTGGTTAATGCCCTTAGATGAATGATGTACATTTGAACAAATCGTTGTTCCAAATTCAAAGCTACCACCCACGGCCTCAGAAAATAAAGTAGGAAGATGGTTTCTTTAAAACAAAAGTTGAAGCTGGAAAGCAAATGTTTTTACTGGTAATGCTGGGTAAATAAGGGTGGAGAGTTTCGAGCCCTCTCTAGACAAACTAAATCAGGAAAAAAAAAAGGCATTTATCTTATGAGTCATATGTGAAGTTAATAGAGATCCACCTGTACTTGTTTGGTTTTGACGTTTTTCACATAAAATAAGAACTAGAAAGCTACTATTTTTTAAAAATTTTTTAAAAAGATTTTATTTACTTCTTTGACAGAGAGAGACAGCTCGAGAGAGGGAACACAAGCAAGGGAAGTGGGAGAGGGAGAAGCAGGCTTCCCACTGAGCAGGGAGCCAGATGCAGGGCTCGATCCCAGGACCCTGGGATCATGACCTGAGGAGCTGAAGGCAGATGCTTAATGACTGAGCCACCCAGGCACCCCAGTCAGATTTCTTTTAAATGCACACTTGCTTCATCCCTTAAAACTTTTTTCAGCTATGCGAAAAGCAACCATATGGACCGTAACAATTTGTACTCAATAGATTAAGAATTCTCTACTAAGAATTTTCTACATACCAAAACCACTCTCCTTAGGATGAATGGAATATTACAAATACCCCCAAGATTGTTCAGCTACAAAATTATTCCTTTTCAATCCTACACTAAAGTCTTTCCTTCATTTGTTCTATCCCAACCACATTTAAACATGCTTTAATGGCATATCCCTTCTACATGAAGGGATAAAACAAATAGTCACACATTTGAACCTGTACCCACATGCATGTATTCAGTCCACGGGCTCAATTACCACCTGTCAACAGATGGTTCCCTAATTCCATTCTCTATGTGCTTAATGGACATCTCATATACCTCAAACTCAGAATGTCCAAAATCAGATTTATTAATTTTTCTCACAAATTTGCCCCTTCTTCAGGTTTCTCTATCTCATTAAATAACCTACAATTACTCAATCTTGCAAATACCTTTGATTCTTTTTTCTATGCCCCATTTCATTTAACAATCACCAAATCCAGTTGATCAACTCAACCTCTTCAAGGTCTCTTAAGCCATATACTGTTTCAGCATACTGCCACTAGCATGAGTTACCACATCCTCGCTCTGACCTCTGCAATAATCTCTTATTGGTTCCCCTGCATCCACTTGCCCTGATCCAAAATATTATTTTCAAATTAAAATTCAGTTGTATTAGTTCTGCTTTAAAATTTCCAATGAATTCCTATTGCTCTACTTATAGAATCTGAAACATTTAATGCAGCTTATAAGGGTCTCCACATGAAGCCTTAACTTCCTTCCCAGACCCGTTTCACCAGACTCTACACCCAGATATTCTAGACTCTTTTACAGCACCTCAAAGAAGACACATTCTAATGCTAGTCCACTGCTTTGCCTATGCCATATTCTCTGTTTAGATTGAGTCAATCCATCCAATTTTGTATTTTCACTTTAATACTGTCTACTTTTCCTTATAATCTCAACATAATGCCATTTTACCAGAAAGTCTTCCCTAAGCCCATAGGGTAGGTTAAAGTCCCCTGATATATCACAATGCTTCTCTCTGTACATTACACATGCAGTTATTCTGTCTAGATCATCTACTCCATGAGGACAGCTACTCTCTCTGTCTTATTCTTGACAGTATTCCAGTGCCTAGGACAATGCATGATTTATAGAATTAATTTTATAGCTGGCCATAAGGTCTAAACACATAGATATTAATTATATATATATTATATATATACAGATCAGATCCCTTCAGTGATATATTAAGGCATGCATCTTTTTAGTGAAAATCAGAGACACAAATCTGAGGCAACCCAGGGATTGAAGGAAATGCAGTGTTGATGCACTGAGTTTACTACAACTTTGTACCATGCATTGTATTATGAACTGAAAATAGAAAACAACACATCAAACATATCATGTAATGTCATTGGCCACATTATGTATTATAATGCAGTGGTGATTGATATTTTGCTATCTATATTGACTTATGTTTTCAGACTATGGCCATACTGTAGAATTAACATTTTCAGCTGAAAATTGTACACTTGCTTATAGTCTTCACCCAAACAAACACTGGTTCACTGCTTTCTTTTCACCCTAATAAACTTTCAGGACTAAGTGCTGAGAAGACTGGTCTCCTTGGACAAATAGATCAGTAAGGCATAAAGACAGAAAGGTAAGGATTTGACAAGTTGCTTTTGGAATAAAAGAGGAGTACAAGAGGGAGTTTTGGCTTCCAGATATCATCTTAAAAAGAAGTATTAAAAAGTATATGGAGAGGAATGTCTTTCTAGAGATCACATTTATGGTTCCTTTTTTTCTAAGACATACTGAGAAGAGATTTTGTTTTAGCCAGGGATTCATTTGCAGTGTTTATTAAATGTGATTTTTTTTTTTTTTTAACTTGCACCTCATCCTGAACTTTGTAACAAAGGAAGAACAGGAAAGAATAGTCAGTTACAATTGAAGCTTAGTTTAAGTAGAGGAGAGGGAAATATTGGCACTGTTTTATAAGCCCTTGAGTTAAGTTCCAGTATAAATACTGCTTGCATCTTTTAAAGGCACTGCTGGCCATTGTCATCTGGCACAAATACAAATATCTATGATATGAGAGATATTTAGGCATTGGAGGGCTTCTCCAGGGCAAGTCCCACATGTCAGAGAGGCCCCAGGCATGCATTGTTTCTGAGTCCCACCTGAGTATGTACCTGACAAATTTGCTTCAGAGATCCTAATCCTTTGGAGTTGGGGAGGCCAAAACAGGGAAGTAGTTCACATAGAAGAACTAGGCATTGTAGCCATAGTGAGGGGTGGGTTGCAGGTGCCATATGTTCAAGTTATTTTCCGAAAAGCATTTCTTATGGCAGTTATTGATTGGATCATTTCCTTGAAGCTCAAATACTGAAGCCTATCGTCACCTTAGAGATACAGTAGCTCCGAGAAGAGTCAGCTTCTGCTATGTCCAAACAAAGGGCTCATGCAGAGAATGCTAGACATGATTAGGACATGCTCCAACTTTGAAGAAGTACTGTCCGAGGACTTGAGGCAGCTCGTAGATATTGAATCACCAGAGGTCATTCCCATCTACATTCTATGGATAGAAGATGTCAGAAAGTGAAAGTGTAACAAAGAAAAATGACACTATCCCTGCTCTTCTAGGTTTCCACCAAATGACATCCCCAAAGTCCCCAGTCTAGAGAATTTTTTTTCCAGGATACCCTGAGAAGGAGAGGTCACAGAAGGCTTTTTCATATCTTGAATGTGCTCAGAGAAAGTGACATAAAATAAGGCCGCAAGATGTTTGACTCTGTAGGGAAACATTATGCTCTTTGAAATCAATAATTTGTGAGCACACAGAAAACATACTGATATACTGCATATTCCCTGAGTTCCATGGCCCTGTGCCTTCTCATCATGGAAGTGCATTAAAAAAAAAAAAAAAATTTCTATGGCTGTGAGTAGATAGTCTAAATAGGCCCATTATTAATAAATTGTCACAATATATCACGAATTCAGAATGCCCTAGGGTGTTTATGAGGAAGCAGCTGATTTTCAGCACAGGATTTGAAGAACAGATAGAATTAAATACTGACGGGGCGCCTGGGTGGCTCAGTTGGTTAAGCGACTGCCTTCGGCTCAGGTCATGATCCTGGAGTCCCGGGATCGAGTCCCACATCAGGCTCCCTGCTCAGCAGGGAGTCTGCTTCTCCCTCTGACCCTCCTCCCTCTCATGCTCTCTGTCTCTCATTCTCTCTCTCGCAAATAAATAAAATCTTAAAAAAAAAAAAAAAAAAGAATTAAATACTGACGGCTAATGAGAATAAAGAAAAATGCCTTTGTTGTCTCAAAGGGTTTTACTATTTTGACAGGATGCTCAAAGGCAGTGCTTCTCAATCTTCTTCCTGGCATGGTATGCATAGAGAATAACACTGCTACAGGGACACAAGAATCATTGAGAGGAATCCTTCCAGCAAGAAGGTTGCCAGGCCAGGTAACCCCAGAAGCCACAGGCCCTACACTCAATAGTGATGAGAAGAAATGCATCAGCACTTAAAAAGAAAAGAAAACAGGGGCACCTGGGTGGCTCAGTCATTAAGCGTCTGCCTTCGGCTCAGGTCCTGATCCCAGGATCCTGGGATCGAGCCCCGCATTGGGCTCCCTGCTCGCCGGGAAGCCTGCTTCTCCCTCTCCCAACCCCCTGCTTGTGTTTCAGCTCTTGCTGTCTCTCTCTCTCTGTCAAATAAATAAAATCTTAAAAAAAAAAAGAAAACAAAACAAAACCCTCTTTATTTGAAGTAAGGTTGACATACAAAAAGCTGAACATACTATTAAGTATGTTCAGCATTAGCATATGATTCGTTGAGTTTGACAATAAGGATACATTGTGAAACCATCACTACAGTCAAGGCTGTAAGTTTATCCATCACCTTCAAACATTGTCTCCTCCTGCCTTTATTTTATTATTTTTAAAATTAATCTTATTTTCTGTGGTAGAAAGAGCACCTAAGAGAGGACCTACTCTCTTAGCAAATTTTTAAGTATGGGATAGGGCATCGTCAGCTATAGGCCCTATGTTATAGAGCTGGTCGCCAGGAGGTATTCATCTGGCCCACTGACATTTTGTACCCTTTGGCTGACACCTCCCCACCTTCCCTTCCTCACAGCCCCTGGTAACCAGTATTCTACTCTCTGGTTCTATGAATCTGACTATTGGGGGTTTCTCATAAAAGTGGGATCATGCAGTATTTGTCCTTGTGAACTTGGCTTATTTCACTGAGTGTGATGTCTTCTAGCACGTAACCGTCCCTGCACGCAAGCCTGCCTTCGTCCAGACTGGGGATCTCCAGTCCCAGCTATTGCTATCTCAACAGACAAGCTCATCGGGATCATGATTTCACTGGAAGGCAAGTTCAAGTATGTTTTCAAGTTTATTATGGCATATTAGCTTATAATGCTTCCTGTTGTGATATTTTTCTTGAATCAGTAGTTTTTCCTACTTCGCTCAATAGATTATTTACAACTTTTCTCTGCCTGTTGGTTCAACTTGCCAGGATGTGTATCTAACTTACGAATCTTTTTAAGGATCCAGCTTTTGGTTTATTTAATTTTCTATAGTTTGTTTCTTGTTCACTGTTTCATTGATTTCTACAATTAACTTTATTGTTTCATTTCTTGTTGTTTCTTTTGGTAGACTCTGGCCTCTTTATTTTATTGATTGATTGATTGTTCTTGGCTTCTTTAAAACAGTTTTATTTTCTGCGTTGAAAGTGTCACTCATTTAAGAAAATTTATTGTGATTATGGAATAATCGACATATAGTAAATTGCCCTTCTTTGTGTAAAATTCTAAGTTTTGATAAACACATTTAGTTGTGTTAACAACCACAATCATCACAATATAGAAAGTTCCATCACTCCTCAATTTCTCCTGTGCCTCTTTGTAGTTGACAATTTCCCTATTCCCAATCTCTAACAACCACTGATGTGCTTTCTGTCTCTATTGTTTTGTCTTTTCTACAATGTAATATAAATGGAATCATACAGTATGTAAGCTTTGGATATGGTTTCTTTCACTTGGCATGATGAAATTATAGCATATACATGTTCATGTATTGGTATTTATTTCTCTTTTTTGCTGAATATTCTATTATATGGATATGCCATAATCTGTTTATCCAAGTAAGAGATTTTGTGTGTCTCCCCAAGTGAGATACTGGTGATGTTTTCAGTTTTTGCTTAACAAGCCATCAAAATAATTTAGTACAGGTTTTTGTACTAGTATGAGTTTTCATTTCACTAGAATAAACCCTTGTAGTGAGATTGCTGAGTTTATGTTAAGCATATGTTTACTTTTATTTTTTAGATATTTATTTATTTATTTTAGAGAGAGGCAGACAGACAGACAGAGAGAGAGAGAGCAGTGGGGAAGGACAGAAGGAGAGGGAGAGAGAATCTCAAGCAGACTCCACACTAAGTGTGGAGCCACAGGGGGTCTGGATCCCATGACCCTGAGATCACAGCCTGAGCCAAAACCAAGAGTCAGACTGGGCCACCGAAGCACCCTGTGTATGTATGTTTGTTTGTTTGTTTTTATTATGTTAAATTAGCCACCATACAGTACATCATTAATTTTTGATGAAGTGTTCAATGATTCATTAGTTGCGTATGACACCAAACTGCTATTCAAACTGCCTAGAATATTTTGTTATTAGCAATGTATGAGAGTTCCAGGTGCTCTGCTTCCTTGTCAGCACTGGGTATTGTCAGATATTTTGTTTCTATTTTTACAACTATTCCAATAGGTGAGTAGTATTATCTTATTACGGCGATAGTTTTTTTTTATTTTTTAAGAATGGGTGACATAATAGCATATCATTTCTTGGCCCAGAGGAAAGTCAAAACTTGGTTCTATAGGCAAAAATGGGGGAAATATTGCAATGTCTTTAAATAGAAGAATCAAATTTAGTTCACAAGTAAAAAGATTGGCTTTTAGTTAAGAACTTTTAGTTAGTTCATTTATGGTGAAAATACGAACAGATATATTGGGTGGCTTGAGATGCTTATATGCAAGTAAATTTACTGAGATCTTGTCGAAATTCTCTTCTGGTTATTAACTGTTCTTAGTAAACTAGGATGCAATATCATGAGCTGAAAGTAAATGAATGTAAGAAGCATTGTTGGTTTGAGAGAAGAGGTGATAGTAATTAATCGTGATACAGTAGAATGAAAGTATCAATCAAAAAGAGCAAATATCTGTAAAGGAAGAGATAGTAAATACTTCAGATCTTGCAGGTCATGTGGTCTCTGCTGCACTTATTGAACTCTGCCACTAGTGTGAAATCTACCATAGACAACAGCAAAAGAATAAATGTGGCTGTGTTCCAATATATATTTATAGATACTGACATTGGAATTTCATGTCATTTCACATGTCACAAAATATTATTATTTTGATTTTTCTTAACTGTTAATGTAAAGACTATTTTTAGCTTGCAGACCATACATATGATGATAGTTACCAACTATTTACCATTGTCAAATTTCTGAACCTTACACATTAAAGGCATACATTTTATTGAATATAAGTTATGCTTCTAAGAGCTAATTTTTTGTAGTGTTCAACAATTTATCTTTTGCATGTAACACCCAGTGCTCATCACATCACGTGCCCTCCTTAATGCCCATCACCTAGTTACCCCATCCCCCCACCCACCTTCCCTCCAGCAACCCTCAGTTTGTTTCTTATAGTTGAGTCTCTCATGGCTTGTTTCCTTCTTTGATGACTTCCCATTCAGTTTTTCTTCCCTTCCCCTATGATCCTCTGTGCTGTTTCTTATATTCCATATATGAGTGAAACCATATGATAATTGTCTTTCTTTGATTGACTTCTTTCACTCAGCATAATACCCTCCAGTTCCACCCATGACAAAGCAAATGCTAATTATTCATCTTTTCTGATGGCTGAGTAATATTCTTACGTATATTTATATATATATATCATATGTATGTGATGGCCATTTGTATGTCTTATTTAGAGAAATTTCTGTTCATGTCTTCTGACCATTTCTTGACTGGATTGTTTGTTTTTTGGTTGTTGAGTTTGATAAGTTCTTTATAGATTTTGGATGATTTTTAAATAATGTCATAAAGTGTCTAGTAACTACTTTTCCAAAACATATAAGACCCTCTTGCAGAAAAGTTTGTAAAAGTGATAAAGGACATAAAAGATTATCTACAGAGACATAATCCATGTTCTTGGAAGTAATGACAGGATAACATAAAAAAGTTCAATTCTTTTCAAATTAAATATAAATGCAACTAAATTATCATCAGAATTCAACTTTTTTTTTTTTTCAGAAACCTTATAAATTCATTCTAAAATTTATGGAGGAAAAAAGGTGAAAGAATTGTTAGCTCAGCTTTGAAAAGTAGAATAAAAAGAAGTTATTTGACCCAGCATAAGACATGCTACAAAGACACAGTAATAGAAAAGTAGCAGAAAGACAAAAGAGAACTTGGAAACATTTTATTTATAAGGTACATAGTAAATAATGAAGGCAGCACAAATCAATGGAGGAAGAGGTAAATCCTTAGGTAGACAGTGTAGAAAACTGAGTTAATGCATCCAGATGACCAACAGACACATGAAAAGATGCTCAACATCACTTATCATCAGAGAAATGCAAATCAAACCATGATGAGATACCACCTCACACCTGTCAGAATGGCTAAAATCAACAACTCATGAAACAACCAGTGTTGGTGAGGATGTGGAGAAAAAGGAATGCTTCATGTACTGTTGGTGGGAATGCAAACTGGTACAGCCATTGTGGAAAATAGTATGAAGTTTCCTCAAAAAGCTAAAAATAGAACTATCCTACCATCCAGTAATTGCACTACTAAGTATTTACCCCAAATACACAAAAACACTAATTCAAAGGGATACATGCATCCCTATGTTTATAGCAGCATTATTTATAATAGCCAAGATATGGAAGCAGTGTCCATCTATAGATGAATGGATACCAAAGATGTAATATATAAGTATAAAAAAATATAAGTATATATATATTCCATTATATATATAAGAGAATACTATTCAATCATAAAAAAGAATGAAATCTTGCCATTTGCAATGATATGGATGAAACTAGAGAGTATAATTTTTTTTTTTTTTAAAGATTTTATTTATTTATTTGAGAGAGAGCGAGAGAATGAGAGACAGAGAGCATGAGAGGGAGGAGGGTCAGAGGGAGAAGCAGACTCCCTGCCAAGCAGGGAGCCCGATGCGGGACTCGATCCCGGGACTCCAGGATCATGACCTGAGCCGAAGGCAGTCGCTTAACCAACTGAGCCACCCAGGCGCCCCGAGAGTATAATGTTAAGTGGAGTTAAGTCAGAGAAAGAAATACCATATGATCTTACTCCTCTGTGGAATTTAAGAAATAAAACAAATGAGCAAAGGAAAAAGAGAGAAAGAGAGAGACAAACCAAGAAACAGACTCTTAACTATAGAGAACAAACTGATGGTTACCAGAAGGGAGGTGAGTAGGGGGATGGGTGAAATAGATGATGAGGATTAGGGAGGACACTTGTGATGAGCACCGGGTGATGTATGGACTTGTTGAGTCACTATATTGTACACCTGAAACTAATATTACACTGTACATTAACTATGCTGGAATTAAAAAAAAAATTCTCAAAAAAAAAAAAAAAACCACAAAAAACAAAACCCTAAATAGATCCTAAAGCCATGTACAAAGGTGAACTCTACCTGGATTATAAACCAAAATTTGAAAGATTAAGCAAACATTTATAGGGGAAACTATAGGAAAATATCTTGAATCATCTAGAGGCAAGAAAAAACTCTAATTTTTTAAAAGCACAAAACAGAAAGAAAAGTATTGTGAATCTGATTATATTATTACTCTTCAGTGGGAGGCTGAAGAAGAAGTTAATATACAACTGAAAGAACATGAGAATTTATGTATAATGCCCCAAACAAAAAGGGAATATTTAGCACATAGAAGGAGTTTTTGTGAATTAACAAGGAAATGCATGATCCTAAGCCAAAAAATGGGTTACAAATAGGTCATTTCCAAACCAGGAAACCTCAAATCTAGAAAGCCTATGAAGACAGATTTAAAATAATTAATATTTGGGAAAATGCATATTGATGCAATAATAATAAAACCGTGGGCCTATTTTACCAGGAAAAAATGTAGTTAGATAATGCCAAAAATTAGCAAAGTGAGGATATATGGAAACTGCTACAGAGGCCAATGACTGGTGAAGCCGTATGAGAAAGCAAACTCATACCATTTGTTCAAATTAAATACATTCATATAACTCAGCAAATCTCCTAGGAATGTAGCCTATTAGCAAATATAAACTAATTTTTTTTTTTTTTCCAGTGTTCCCTGTGGTATCAGGCAGATAGAGCCAACCTGGGACTCTAACCTAGGGGAAGTGAATTGGTATTTCGTGGGTCTGAATGGAGGCCCAGAAATATTTTATTTTAAAGAGATTGTGTGATTATAATTAATAAGAGGAAAATAGATCCAGAGAAATGTGACATGCCCAAGATCAAAGAGCTGGTAGCAGTAGGAACCAGAAGCCAAGCCTTTCAGTTTCCTTTTCTTGATCTTTTCCTAATGCTGTGTGGCTTCCCATGATAGGCAGCTTCAAACCAATTAAACCAATTCATGTGTGCCTTTATGTCTCATGTATATTGCACCATGACCCAGGAATAGCCATTTAAGAGGGGTTTCCTTCTCATGTACCCTAGGCCAGCAATCCATCTCTCCCCCATTTCTGCCCCCTTCCCTTCAAAATCCCCACTTCTCTCTTTGATCTGGGACAAGAGAACAGTGGGATTGATGTTGCAATTTTGGATGATCATGCTGAAGAAATAGACCAAAATAAATCCACAGTTTTGTTTTAACATGATGAATTCGGGTATGTTATCATTGTTGTATCATTCCTGTCTCTTTCCACTTTGTCTGTCTGCCTTTTCATTTCTCTCTTGTGTCCCCTCTCTATCTTTCTCCCTCTCTCTCTTTCTCTTTTTTCTCTTTTGTCCTCTCTGAGATCATGCTCTTAGCTCTTGAGAGGAAGGTCAAGTAAAGCAGAGTTAATATTACTATATTCTACAATATCTGTTATTAATGTCTATGCAAATATTTTGTAACTAAGATAACTATGTGGCTATATGTCACTAAGGGGGGGGGAGAAATAACGTTGTAACTCGGGGGGAATTTTTAATGTGAGTTTCACTTTGACCTTTTTGATTACAGGATCTTCATCCTAGTTGGCCTAGAGAACACATCTGCCAGGGAACAGAATCACATTTGTTTTGCAGAATGAATAAAGGGGGTATGAGGTCATGATTTAATATGGTGATTAATTAATTACATGAGTTAATAATTGTAAAGTGCTTAGAACTACATCTGATGTGTAGTGCTTTATAAGTGTTATTATTATTATCATTTTAAGTGTTATTATCATTAATATTATCAGAGGAGTCACAACGTAGATTTGTCCTTGTCCTCTAATAGCAAAGACACTTCCTCTGCCCCAGTTCTTGAAATCATAAGGTCTGCTTCACTGTGGTTGAAGTATAGATGATATTAGGGTATGATAAAAAAAAATTCTAGGATGGAAAACAAGAGATGGAGGCAGGCAATAAGCTGATAGGGACCAGAACATTCAATAGACAAAGTACCAAGGACTCCCAAATCTTTCCCACCAACAGTATGTTTGCCACAACTTCCTTGAGAAAGAGATCATCTTGGGGGGAAAGCAGGGAAGAGCAAGGCTTTTTGAGAGACATAGATAACATTTTTTCTAGAGAGACTAAACATTAACTGAAAGGACTGTTAGAAGGCAGCAAAGAGACTTCCTGCAGTTATTCCTTTACTCCCATGCTGTATTTGTAGTTTTCTTCTGAGCATCCATCATGCATTCTGCCTGCAGTTGATCACCTCATTTGGTAATTCATCCTCTCATGATCTCAATCCATATGGATGGACTGATGACTGGAGAAAGTCTATATCACAGTCCTAACAAATCAACGCATCTCTTTCCCCTAAGGGAATACAGATTAGCTGTAGGCCTATGATCTAAGCCAGTCTAATATGAGAGTGATATTAATTCGAGAATAGGATGATAATATTGTTACTAGAAAAGAAATCGCATTTGTAATTTGCTTTGTATTTATTGAATGTGGGTGTATCTGGATTTAGGGAATTCACTAAACTGCACATATGGTTTCATTTCTGTGGTCCCACTTCTTAACTATATGTAAGTGTTTTAGCTAGAACTATGATCCTATTTTGTAGCACTAATAGCAGATGATAGTTTTTGTCTGATAGAACCCAATGCAAAAGACTTAATTTACTTGACAGCTATTTTTTTCTAATGAACACAACAGTGCCAAGGATAATTCTGAAGCAGTGCATTCAAACTCAAAAAATCCTTTCATATGGAACTTATTTTACCTACTTTTTTTAGTAGTTATATATGACTAAGAGTAATATGCCCTTCTGGATCATAAGACATGATTGTGTGTGCTGCATTTTGTATCCCATGTTGTTGGCTAAAATTAATTTTCCCTCTCAGATATTTAATAGATTGTATGAATCTATTCTATTAAATAGAATCTATTTGTTTTCCATTGGCATCTTCTCCACTTCCTGCATGGAAAATGTCATTTGCCTTTGATATAAGTGTCAAATGGACAGTGTTTGGGAAATTCAAATGACCGTTGAAATAAATTTCTAGGCCCAAGATAGAGCCTCTCCTGCTTGGGGAACTGCATCAGCAAACCAGAACTTAGAAAACTTTCCTGTTCTTGTTAATGCTTCACTTGACCAGAAACGGAAACAGTATATCTAGCCAGCCAATCTCCAACTGCCAAGAATCTGTAATAATTTCCTTGTTCTACTATGAGGTCAAATACACAACCCAATCCGATCAACTTAACCTAAATACTCTTTCCTTATTCCCTGATTGTCTTCCTAAAGCCTGCTATCCTGTTCCTTACTTTGCAGTTCTCTGGATTCTTGAGAGTGGAGATGGTCCACTTCATGAAGTGTGAGATAAAATTTCCTTAGCTAAATCATTCTCTTTGATTATTTTAACATGGTGCGTCATACAACCTTGCCTTGACATAGCTTGTACTAACAAAATATGTCCAAAGGTTTCATATCACTTACGATTTTGTGTTGTAAAATGTACCTGAGAGGGAGGTTTTCTTATGAAAGAAGAAGCAGAGAATCAGTAGGTAGAGAATCTCAGGAGTTGATGTATTAGGGACTAGAGCCTCCGCTTCCTCTCCACCATTATATATATAAAAAATAGAGCAACGTGAAATAGCTGTCATCAGTGTCTTTTGACATTTCTAGAGACATTCCACTGAGTCCTGGAACTGAGGTCTGCCTTATCCAGACACACAGCAATGGGTAGGATGATGTAAAGCTGTGCTGAGAAAGTTCATTTCATCTCATCCACTACTTGGTTTCTGGATGTAGAATTTTCACAAGCTTGCAGAGAAAATATTCAGAGAAAAGGTAATTTTGGTGATAAAAGAGTTGTAGTTATTGTTTCCTATTGCTTACTCATCTTGAAATGAATGAATGAATGGCTATAATTTACAAAAGCCTGAATATCAAGATAGCTTAATTTGGCTGACTTCATATTAAAGAATGAAATTAGAAACCACAGAAAATACCAGAGGTTATAAGCTTCATCAGTTATTGGACTTCAGGGATCACCTATTTACAATATCTAAAATAGTGATGCTTATAAAGGAGGTACTCAAGTATTAGTTACACCAATTAGTGAATGAATATTTAAGATGGTGCAAAAGAAATTATAACGACGTATATCTGAATGAGTACTTGCCAGTGGTCATTTGTAGAAGCAAAGTTATTAAACTTTCATTACATGGAAGGAAGTAGGTGACTTAAAGATTTGCAGGGTCAATTATCATCCTCTTTTGTATGAATTTAATTCATTTTATATCTGAGAAGAATCTGGGTATGGAAAACAGGATTCTGCTCAATGGACATCTGCAATAGACACATTCAGAAGGAGACTCCAGTAGAAATCCAGCTCAGGTCAGTCAGTAGCTCAGGACCACTACTTAGGTCAGTGATCCCCAAGTTTGGAATGTTCATATTCTAATTTCTGTTTATTCAAAATGATATTTAAGGGGTGCCTGGCTGGCTCAGTTGTTTGAGCAACTGACTCTTGTTTTTGGCTCAGGTCATGATCTCAGGGTCATGGGATTGATTTCCACGTCAGGCCCTGCGCTCAGTGGGGTGTCTGCTTGAGAAGTCTCACTTTCTTTCTCCCTCTGTCCCTCCCCCTGCTCATGCACTCTCTCTTTCTCTCTCTAAAATAAATGAATAAGTAAAATCATTTAAAAATGATATTTAAAAATCCTTTCTTAAATGAGGAATCATGTATCAAGCAGTATATGAAATATCTTCAAGTAACACTGAAAAGTACCCACATTCACTCATTTCTTTTAGTATATTTAACCTGATTTAGTTCACTGTCTACCCCAAACCACGGATAGTTAACTTTATAGGAACAAGTCTTTCAATAGTAGAAAATTTTAATACTGTGGAGGGCAATGTAAAATGACCCAAACTAATTTTTTAAGGATTTATTTATTTTACAGAGAAAGAGCACAAGCAGGAGGAGGGGCAGAGGGAGAGAGAGAGAGAATCCTCAAGCCGACTCCCCACTGAGTGCAGAGCCTGAGGTGGGGCTCCATCCCAGGACCCTGAGATCATGACTTGAGCTGAAATCAAGAACTCGATGCTTAACTGACTGAGCTACCCAGGCGCCCCCAAAATTATTTTCTTTTAAACTCAGAGGTTTATGTGTTAACCTATAATAAAATACTGAAAAGGAGATTTAAAATTATTATTCAATCATATTGATTTCAATAAAAATATAATAGTTTCTCTGGAGAAAGACAGTTTTTGTGCTGTTAAACAGAATCTCTTAAATTATTTATTTCATCTTGTTTCTTCCTTGTAAATTTTTCATATTTCTGTTATTTAATACAGTAGTACGTAGATATAATCTTCAATTAAATGCATACACATTTATTAGAATTCCCATTCTAGTCTTTAGGTGATAAAAATACATGTCAAAAAAGTTTGGAGACCCATATATTGATTGTCCTACCCAATGTTTACCTCAGGCACATGAATCTCTAAAGCAACAAGAAGGCAGTTCACAGGATAAACATTTCTGGGACCAAGACAGATTGAGGAAAACTGCAGCAGGCATTCACCAGATAAATTGTAACACTAGCTTGACATTTTTCTGTTGTCCTCTCCATCCCCTTCCCTCTGAGTGTGCAAATATTTACATCTTTCAAAACAGAAATGTCACTTTTTTAGCCAGTATTTGGTGAGATAAAGCAGAAGTTAGGATTCTAATACAGAAAATATGACTCCAGAGCCAGTATTTTAATGACTAATTTTTCTTTGTTTCTAGCACTCATAACTTATATTTCATACTCCAGTCAAAATTTGTTGTTGAAATATCAAGAACCATGTTAAATAATATGGAGTGAGAGCATTATACTCCTGTTCTTGTTTTTACTGTAAATGTTTTCAATGTTTCTTATTGAGCATAATGTTGGCTGTTAATTTGAATTTATATTAATATGCAGTTATAAATATATATAGTATATAATATATATGTAGTTTTATATATATACATATATATGTGTATATATTTATATAGAAAGAGAGAGAATAATCATAGTAATAAATACTGCTTGTTTTCTTATATTTGGAGAAGATTTACAAAAAATTAGGTGTTGATATTTATCTGTCATTTAGTCTTTTATTAATAGATTATAAGCTTGCTCCCCCATGGATTCACTGGATTTATTAATTTGCTAATTATACTATGGGGCTATCCTTGCATCTTTGGTGTAAAACTTATTTGGTCATTGTATATTCTTAATATACATGTAGATCAAATTTGATAATACTTTATAATTTGTCATAATGGTCATAAATGACAATGTGCTTATTCTATATTCATCAACTTTTTTTTGTTTTGCTTATTCATTTTACTTTCTTTCTCTATAGTAGAACATTCTGAATAGTGTATATATTTGTTACTCTTTCAATTTGGAATAACTGGCCTATGAAATAATTTTGCACAGTGTTTTTAAGTGGGGTGAAATTTTTGACAATATGTTCATTTTATTTAGATGCTATTGGACTTCAGTTTTCCTAAACCTTCTAAAGTTATTTTTAGAAAACTAGCATTTCATCTAAATATACAAATTTATTTTACAATAGTATATGAAATATCCATCTGAGTTTTTATCCCCTTTTGTGTATTTGAATTTTAATCTTTAACAGCTTGAGATATAATTAACATACCATACTATTCCCTGATTTAAAGTACATTATTTGGTGGTTTTAGTATATTTACTGGGTTGTACAACTGCCACCACAATCTAATCTTGGAACATTTTCATCAATTGAGAAGAAAATCCAGTACAAATTAGCAGTCACTCTCCATTCCTCTTCCACTCCCAGGACCAGTGAAATGCAAATCTACTTTTAATAGATTTGCCTCTTGTAGATATTTCCTGTAAGTGGAGCAATATAATTTGTGGCCTTTTGCATTTTTTTATATTTAGTCTCATATTTTTAGGGTTTATCTTGGTTGCAGCATGCATCAATATGTCATTCTTTTATATGGCTGAATATATTCAATTTTATGGATATATAACATTTTTAAATCTATTCATCTATTAATGTACATTGGAGTTGTTCCTACTTTTTGGTTATTATGAATATTCATGTACAAGTTTTTCATATTATCTGCTTTGATTTCTCTTGTATGGATACTTAGAAGTGCAATTGTTGAATCAAATATATTTTTATAAGATCATAACAATGGTATTAGCTTAGAAACTCAGCAAAAATAAATCTTAGAATGTTTGTTGGATTCTTTATTCCTTCATGTTTTAAAAATAAATACATTCTTTCTGCTTTTCATTGCTAGTGCTGAAATTAGAAGAATAAATGGACATTAATGTATATTTCAGGGAGACTTTTTAAATTTTACTCATTTGTGAGAGACCCATAGGGAAATAAGCTATTGATTTTTTTCTTTTTTTTTCAAAGAGATGACATGTGAGATATGAATTGGAGCGATACAAGAAATGAAGAGTTGAAGCATGGGGAATTGATAAAATCTTTATGTGGAAAGTATATAGCATCAAACAAAAATTACTCAATTATCTGTGTGCAAGTTACAATTGATTTTTATCAAAATAACTGATATATACTAGAATGTTGTGATTTTACTATTATATTCTTTTTCAAATGAATATTTTAAATTTCTATTATTGAGTCACTAAGATGTATATATATTCATATATATTTATATCTATTCATCTGTCTGTACACACTCTTTCACTTGTACAAAAGATATATAATCTATGTATCAACATACTATTCTCTAAAATTTAATAGGTCCAAAAAATTATTTTTACCTTTCTGCACAATGTCTTTCTTAATCTTTCTTGGCAATGTTATTAAAAGCAACCAAAATATTTAAAATCATATGACAGAGCACTTTGAATCATCTCAATTCTTTCCTTTCCTACAGGACCCTGCATGGTCTAGATTCTGCTTATTATTCCAGAATCACTTCATTTTATTTCCTGAACACTGGCTCTCCACAATTAATCCATACTGGCCATTTCTCAAATTTTAGAGTAATATTCTGTTACTTAGAATGTTTGATTGGTTTCTTCTTGTTCTCTGAGAATCCGTAGATTCTCTTCTCGATCACTAGGATTTCTAGAATAGAAACTTCATTCTCAACACTGTTTATTTTCTTCAAAGTACCTATCAGCATGAGGAATTATTTATTTTTTTGTCTCTCTTCTATACTAAAATGCAAGCTCCAAAAGGAAAAAGATCATGTCTATTATATTCCCCTTGCAGAATTATTGATATTACAAATCATAGAATAAATATTTATTGATTGAAAACAAACTAAAATCAAGTCAAGTGAGGGTTAAGTTCCTAGGAATCCATAGGAAGATTAATAAATGAGTAAGTATACAAATAAATAGCAATCTATTACCTCAGACTCAAAATGAGTGAAATTTACTATAATTTTTAAAATAATATATTCTCAGGGCGCCTGGGTGGCTCAGTCGTTAAGCGTCTGCCTTCAGCTCAGGTCATGATCCCAGGGTCCTGGGATCGAGCCCCGCATCGGGCTCCCTGTTCGGCGGGAAGCCTGCTTCTCCCTCTCCCACTCCCCCTGCTTGTGCTCCCTCCCTCGCTGTGTCTCTCTCTGTCAAATAAATAAATAAAATCTTAAAAAAATAATAATATATTCTCTTTCTATATGAGCAAATTCCCAAAAGAATAAAGTAGATCTTTATTAGTTTCATGGAATTTACAAAGGTAAAAAAAAAAAATCCCTTACAAATTAAAATTAAATGTAAATTCAGGCTGATAAAACTTGTCTTTTCTAAGTAGTAATTGTGAAGGATATATAAGATTTATCCTCTAGATAATCAAACACACACATAGTAGAGAGAATAGTGAGCCATGACAATTCAAGACCGTACATTTTTCCTAAATATGCTGATATTGTTTAAAATATTTCTGGATCTTCTCTTGGGATAGTTTTTAGATGCTATAATACATTCCTTTTTTTTTTTTTTTTAAGGTTTATTTATTTATTTTAGAGAAAGAGAGAGTGTTGGGCAGAGCAGCAGAGAAAGAATCTCAAGCAGACTCCCCGATGAGTGTGGAACCCAAACGATCCGGGGTGGATCCCATGTACCTAAGATCATGACCTAATCCTATATCAAGAGTCAGTTGCTTAACTGTCTGAGCCACCCAGGTGCCCCTACAGTACATTCTTTTGAGGATTCTCTGTCATGGAAAATGTTTATCATTTAAAGATTAGTTCAATTTTGGGAAACCACATAACCAATTTTGAGTCAAGTTTGCTAAATAAGAGAGTGATTAAGTTGCAAGATACTATTTAAATCAAAGAAAAACAATATGAGTAAAGTAGTAAGATTAACATGGTCAGCTCACAAAATGGACCTGAACTAAATCCCAAGAATGAAATTCCAAAGATTTCCAGAAATATAGCAATAATATTGGAGAAACTTTATTGCCTCATAAAATGTGACATATAGTTCTTTTTTTTTTAATTTTTTTATTGTTATGTTAATCCCCATACATTACATCATTAGTTTTTGATGTAGTGTTCCATGATTCATTGTTTGTGCATAACACCCAGTGCTCCATGCAGAACGTGCCCTCCTCAATACCCATCACGAGGCTAACCAATCCTCCCAACCCCCTCCCCTCTAGAACCCTCAGTTTGTTTTTCAGAGTCCATTGTCTCTCATGGTTCTTCTCCCCCTCCGATTTCCCCCCCTTCATTCTTCCCCTCCTGCTACATTCTTCTTCTTCTTTTTTTCTTTCTTAACATATATTGCATTATTTGTTTCAGAGGTACAGATCTGAGATTCAACAGTCTTGCACAATTCACAGCGCTTACCAGAACACATACCCTCCCCAGTGTCCATCACCCAGTCACCCCATCCCTCCCACCCCACCCCCCACTCCAGCAACCCTCAGTTTGTTTCCTGAGATTAAGAATTCCTCATATCAGTGAGGTCATATGATACATGTCTTTCTCTGTTTGACTCATTTCGCTCAGCATAATACCCTCCAGTTCCATCCACGTCGTTGCAAATGGCAAGATCTTATTCCTTTTGATGGCTGCATAATATTCCATTGTATATATATACCACATCTTCTTTATCCATTCATCTGTTGATGGACATCTTGGCTCTTTCCACAGTTTGGCTATTGTGGACATTGCTGCTATAAACATCGGGGTGCACGTAGCCTTTCGGGTCCCTACTTTTGTATCTTTGGGGTAAATACCCAGTAGTGCAATTGCTGGATCGTATGGTAGCTCTATTTTCAACTTTTTGAGGAACCTCCATACTGTTTTCCAGAGTGGCTGCACCAGCTTGCATTCCCACCAACAGTGTAGGAGGGTTCCCCTTTCTCTGCATCTCCGCCAACATCTGTCATTTCCTGACTTGTTAATTTTAGCCATTCTGACTGGTGTGAGGTGGTATCTCATTGAGGTTTTGATTTGGATTTCCCTGATGCCGAGCGATATTGAACACTTTTTCATGTGTCTGTTGGCCATTTGGATGTCTTCTTTGGAAAAATGTCTGTTCATGTCTTCTGCCCATTTCTTGATTGGATTCTTTGTTCTTTTGGTGTTGAGTTTGATGAGTTCTTTATAGATTTTGGATACTAGCCCTTTATCTGATATGTCATTTGCAAATATCTTCTCCCATTCTGTGACATATAGTTCTAATAGATCTTTCTAAAAATTAACCTTTCCCTAATAACAATATTCTGTTGACATTTTGAACTACCTTGTTAATTTATTTAAAATTCCTCAGTTCATCACTTATATTTATGCTTCAGTATAATTTGAGTGTATTTACTGGGAAATTATAATGCACACAATTTTCTAAATTACTCATGGAGAGAGAGAAAACTTGAAAATTGTTGAGAGAGGGTTTGATGGCAATTGTAAATGAGAATATGGCCACTACAAATTTGTGAGTTAAGTACTATTTTATTCTTCTTTGAATTTTTAAATTAATAAATAACAATAAAGGGGCGCCTGGGTGGCTCAGTCTGTTAAGCATCTGCCTTTGGCTCAGGTCGTGATCCCATGGTTCTGGGATTGAACCCCCCATCTTCTCCTTCTCTCACTCTATCTCTCTCTCTCTCTCAAATAAATAAATAAAATCTTTAAAAATAAGTAAGTAAATAAATAATAATAAATATATGATAAAATAAATACCTAATAATTTTAAGTCTCTGATTCAATTCCTTATTGCACTAAAATATAATGTAAATACAAATTATCAAAATGTTAAAATGATCTATAATTTTTCTTTTACTGAAAATTAATAATTATCAGAATTATTCAAGTTATATAGCTGCAATTATGATTAATGTAGGGATTAAAATATAGAGATTGTATAATAAAATTTATTTCCTATTCATAGATGAAACAACCATGACTTTAAGAATAAAATACTTTAAGAATAATATTCTACTCAAGGAACTTAATTGTGAATATAAGAAACCAATTCTCTTTAATGTAATAGGGATTTATTAAACCAAAAACTCAGTTCATCTCAGCAGATGTCTGGTTTGAATGTTTTCCTGGTGCTGACTTCAGTGAATATTGAATTAATTCATGAGACCTCTAGAAGGCCATCTCAAATGCCTCTTTCTTTGTATTAGATTTTTTCCAGAATCAAATTCATAAGCAGAACTTCCTGATTGACTGAAGTTGAGATGTTAACTTCCAGGGCTCTGGGAGAATGAAGATCTACTACCACCTCTGTAGTCTGAATCAGATCTCAGCCTTCTATCAATATCCACACAGAAGTGGATGGCCAAATTTAGCAATGTATTTAAATGGCGGGGAATAAAAAAAGAGGAAAAGCAAATTTGCATCACTGCTCTTTTTAAGTATTTAAAAATATTTTAAGATGAACAAGTTGTAAATTATTAGTGAGTATTACAGTAATATTTTATACACTAAAAGCATATATACTAATAATGCACTACTAGTAGGAAAAGCCTAGTTAGAGTGACCCGAAGATCCTAACATTGTATGGACACAAAAGGAAATGTCACCCTAACATACTACTTGGTATTCCTTTTGTTATTTTCTGCTGTTTGCTTTTCTTTTTATTCTTATTTTTATATGTTCTTATTTTTGTTTTTGTTTTTAACTTTGTAAAGCATTACATGGACAAAAACATAGCAAACCTAGGAATGAGTAAAAGTTAAAAGAAAACGGGTCCTCAAATGTAGAGAAAAAAATGGAAATTAGTAATACTATTATTTTCATCTTGCAGAGTACAAAGCCAATATTACTGAAATGATGGAATAAACCTAAAGGTCATAGCATTTTAAAAATTACAGATACCAGGGCACCTGGGTGGCTCAGTTTGCTAAGGTTCTGCCTTTGGCTCAGGTCATGATCCAGATGTCCTGGGATCGAGCCCCACATTGGGCTCCCTGCTCAGTGGGGAGTCTGCTTCTCCATCTGCTTCTCCGTCTCCCTCTGCCTCTTCCTCTGCTCATGCTCTCTCTCTCTGAAATAAATAAATATTAAAAAACAAATACAGATGCAAACTACATATAATATACTATTTATATATTATTAATAGTATGTATATTATGCTATATTATATTATATCATATTATATGAGTTATATATTAATATATTAGATTAATTATAATATAATATGAAATAATACAATATTATTATAATATATCATATATTATATAATATATTATTATATTAAATTGATTAACACTTGGCAATATAATATATTCTATATTAATTATAATTATATTAACATGTAAATAGCACATTAATATATGTGATAATATATCATCATATATTTACAATTAATCAATTAGTATATTGATAATCATATTAGTAATGATTATTATAACATAACATAATGTAATAATTATATGTAATATATTATATTAATAAATTGGTATAGTAAACAATATTAATGTCATAATTTGTATATGGAGCTATGAAGAAGGTGATTGAAATCTTTTATATAAGGAATAGTAACAGTCAGCCATTGCTGTGAAATAAACTATTTCAAAATTCAGTGACTTAAAACAATCATGTAGTTCTCACCCATGTGTCTGCAGGTCATCTGGGCTTCATCAGATCTACTCTGGGATCCTCTGGACAGCTCTGCTTCAAGCTGCACATTTCCTTGGGCTTGGCTCCTGCTGTGGGTTTAGCTTATCTAACCCTTCTTGGTGCAAATTCTTTCCATGGGGAAGATAGAAACAGAGAACATGAAGAAAACGCACAAAAACTCTAACGTATAGGTTTGTAAATAGCACAAAAACCCTGATGAATACACATCTCATTGCCTAGAGCAAGTCTAATGGCGAAGCCAAAATGGTTAAGAAACGGAAAGGCATATGCTAAAGATGAAGACACAGATGTGGGGTCAGTAATGTAATCTACTGCAGTGTAACCATCAGAGAAACTAAAACCCAAAACAATGAAAGTACAACCTCTTTGGGGAGTGGTATTAGAAGAGAAAAAAGATGAGGTGGGTGATTATTCCTTTTTATCCTAAACCACTAGGTACCATTTTGATTCATAGAACATTTGCATGCATTATTTTGTTGAACAGGAAAAAAAGGCATACAAGAACAAAACATATTTGCAATTAGCTGAGAAATGAAAGAAAGAAAAATAAGTGACTATTATTTTAAATTGGCACTTGCATATATTTGTTATTAGAAAATGTAAAGAATTCCTGAAACCAAATTTTAGGTATACTATATTATGTCCATGTCATATTAAATCACTGAAACCATAGTCTGTTTAATTTTTTCCCCAAAGATTTTTCCTAGAAAGTCACTTTATAAAAACAATATGGAAAGGATTTTGATAAGCATAGAGGCTGAAAATAATATAAAATTATATTATGTTTATATTTAACACAAATTATACACATTTAGAATGATTTTGATGAAGGTATCTTTCATTTTGTTTTTGCTGATTTTATACTATTACATTACTTTCATACTTCAATTATACCAGTTAAATATTAAATCATGTGCAATAAGCAACAGAGGAACAAAGGTCTATCATTGGTAGACAAAGAATTTACTTGGGATGTCTTATAATACCTCTATATGTTTACCAAATCTTCTAATTTCTAAAAGGAAAATTCATTTTAGAAGAGCCAAAAAATACAGAAGGGTTTGACAAAATGACACATTGTTCAATAAAATGTTACAAAAATAAGTTGAAATCCACCTGCTCTATTTTCAATACAGGCATACTTTATTTTATTGCATTTCACTTTATTGTGCTACATAGATGTGTTTTTTACATATTGAACGTTTGTGGCCACCCTATGTCAAGCAAGTCTACCAGCATCATTTTTTCCAACAGCTTGCCATAGCTGCCCAACCTCAAGAACCAGCACGCAGGTTAGTCAACAATCATCAACATCGAGGCAAGACCCTCTGCCAGCAAAAAGATTACGGTTATGACTTGCTGAAAACTCAGATGATGGTTAGCATTTATTCAATAAAGTGTTTTTAAATTAATGTATGTACATTTTTTAGAGATAATGATATTACACATTTAATAGAATACAGTATAGTGTAAACACAACTTTTATATGCATTGGGAACCAAAACCTTTATTAGACTCATTTTATTGTGATATTCACTTTATCATGGAGGCCTGGAACCGAACCACAGTATTTCGAGGTATGCTTGTACTGTGAGTCCTTTTAGTTATAATAGCTAATCTTTGAGTATTTTCTATGTTCCAGACACTGTATCAAATGTTCACATGCATTCTTAACTATAATCTTCACAATGGCTCTGTAAGGTAGGTGCTAATGTTTTACCATTTTGTAGATGAGGAAATTGAGTTTATCAGGGAGATCAATGAATTTACAAAAGTGGTACAATGAATAAATGTTGAAGTAGCAATTACACTGAGTTCTTCCTCTTCAATTTCTTGTTCTTAACAGTGATCCAAGAACTCCTCTGTCAATGTACTTGGTGTATTCACATTACAAAAAAACATTGTATAGATTGCAAAGTTGGAACATTATATAAGGTGAATATACACATTTGCTCAAGAGAGGAGAGGAAACTCAATGGAAAAGTTACTTGTAAATTTTCTTTAAAAAATCAACCAAGTTAAGATGATGTCAAAGGCAGATCAAACTATTTCAGATAGAGAATGGAAGATTCCAGAGTGTATTACAAAGTGAATAGGTGGATGGAAGTGAAAATTTAGTAATTTTACATTTGAAAAATTATTCTGAGCAAAGACCCATGCCTTGAAAGAAGCCTGGAGCCTTATGTATTGGTAACTCTCTTTACAGAGTTCAGATTTTTAAATATAGCTATTTTAAATAATTTTTATTTTTGCATTTGTTCTGTCACTTATCTTCTGCTCATTTTTTGTTTTTGTTTTTTACCTAAGTCTCTGTCTCTTAGTACTTTTATCAACAAGAGGATAGGACAGAGAATTCAATTAATTTAAGAAATTTTGTTTACAGATGTAGTAAAATGTTTAGTAGGGATTAAACTCCCGGCTTGTCCCTTGATCTCCCATAGACCTAATTAGCCATTAAGAGGAAATGCCTTATTCAAAATTATAAGTGCACGGAGTGGAGCAGAAGAGGCTCTGCACGGCCCATGGCATTAAGAATCCCCCTTTTTACATCCAAAAAAAAAATCTAAAAGGAAAACCATAGTCATTAAGAGTTGGCATTAAATGTGCTTTCAACTATATAAAAAGACTTTAAAATTTCTGCCATTTCTGTATTCTGATTCATCAGCTCACTGACCAACAAATATGAGGTTTAATTGCCCTTAAAGGATTCAAAACTTTCAGAGTATCTGTATCATCATTACAGCAGTTAAGTTTCCAATGGGTTTGCATTCCAAATACAGATGGTCCTTAATTAAAATCAAGATACTGGGTCACAGCCACAAACTCTTTCCTTGATGAAATCCCCTCCTAATAGTTTCCTCATTTCACACGTATGGGGCACAAGCACACAGAGATATTTTCTTTGTTATATAGAACAATGGACACTTTGGTTTTTTTATTACAAAGATTATAAATCAATATATTACTGATCATGATGTCCTTAATGTTCCCCTCAGCTTGACTAAACTTTCGATGGGTTTATTCTTGGCTCTAGTATGGTGGATGGCCTCCCTTTTCTTAGAGCTTCTTTTTAGAAAACTCGTAGTTGCAAATTCTTTCTCTGACCCCTTTGAAATGTACATAAATCCCCTTAAATGTCTCTTGACAGTTTTCTGACCCAGTGAATGTCTTCTTCAAGGACCTAGGAACCATCCCTTTGAAATATAATCATCAAGGAGGATAGTGCTCCTATCTCCTGGTCTCTGTGGGACGGTAGAAGCCTAACTGTGGTGGGTACCTCCCTCCACATTATAAAAATGCCTTCTGTCCTGAAGATGCAGGGAAGCTGAATATCCTTTGGGTCCAATCAGCAAACAAAGATGGCCTAAGAGGTCCCCACACTCGGCTCTTAAAACTCTTCTTAAAATCCTTTGTTTCAGGACAGTTGAGTGGTCTCTCACTTCCCTCTTGCAATGGTCTTGGATAAAATCTTTTTTGCCTGTTCAACTTTGCCCAGTGAAATTTTCCTTTGACATTGCTCAAAATTCTTCACTGTGGAGACCTATAATTTTCCATACATTTTAGAGGGTTTTTGCACTCATATATGGAACACATAAATATATGTGACAGTTACAAAATTAAATCCTGTGCCTTTGGCTTAAATTAAGTCAGTGGGCAAAATGACTCTGTGGACTTTTAAGTTTCCTAAACCTTGCTTGCAGAGTATATATTATCATTTTACTCTTTTTCCCAAAAGAAAATAATAACAACAATTAGAGGCAGTTGAAAAATGGCAGAAGCTCATCAAAACTTAAATTCTATAATTCAGGAATTGAATGACTAGTCTATAAACTATTATATTAAATGCCTTGTTACTAGTTCTCTTTAAACATGCCTTTATCTTTTAATGCTAACATGGAAACTACCTTAAACTATAGCTATAAATTATTTATACAAAGAAAACAATAGCAAATAGAGGAGAATACTATGTTGTGAAAACCAAGAGTGTGAGAATGGGTCGGTTGACTTTAGACACTCACTGTACCCTTTAAAAGTTATTGAATGCCTACCATCAACTCCATTGAAATTTTACTACTATTACTAATACCATTATTTCCCAGACCAAAATGTTGGTCAGTGGAGGGCTGCTAGAAGATAATTTTTCTGTTTTAAGAATTTTCAGTTTGAGGTTCAGAAAAGAATTTTCAGTTCAAATACCTTTTGAGGTGGGCTTTTATATGGCAAGATCTGTTGAAAATAGTAGAAAACAAGTAAAAACCACCACAGTCCAAAGACTAAATGTAGCTTTCTTCCTACAAAAATATTAACAAACAAAATATATTTCCCTTTTTAGACAACAATGCAAGTATCCCTAATAAATCTGTTTTATTTTATTTTGTTTTGTTTTGTTTTGTTTTGTAGATGGAGAGTAGAAACCACTTATCTCTCATTTTTCCATTCCTTTGCGTGTTCCTCCCTATTCTTTCTCAACGCTTTCTTTTGCTTGGTTGAAGAGCTGTGGAGGTCCCACAGCTGTTTGGTTGGTTTCAACATTTACTGAGACTTGGGGATAAATGGCAGATACATCATTCAAGTACATTTGGAATCATTCCTAGATATTTTCTTGCCCATCTTTTGTTAGCAGCTGTTTCATAAATGACAGGGTTAAGAGCATGACATGGACTGAGACTCCCCAAGTTCAAACCCTGATTTTTCTGCTCTTGGTTAAAAAGGGGAAATTATAGGACCTAACCTTTAGGAGTTTAGAAAAGAACAAATTGTGTAATCCCATAAAGCATTTAGCACAGTGCCTGTTGCTATTAAGTGTTAGTTATTGTTGTATTTATCAGTTACTGTGTAACAAATTCTTATAAAATTCAACAGCTTAGAAGGAGCATTTATATTGTTCATGATTTTGTGAGTTAGGAATTTAGGAAGATCTCGTGTAGGTGGGATGACCTCATTTCACATGGCATCAGCTGGGGCCAGAGGATCCCCTGTTGCCTTCTTCACTCACATGTCTGGCACCTTGGAGCTCTTTGACATCTTTTTTTTTTCTCTTTCCATGTGGCATCTCATCCTTTGGCTCTCACTATGGAGCTTTTTCTCAGAGGTTGGTGGTCTCAAGGTAGCTTCACTTATGACCTGGGTGTTAGGGGGCGCCTGAGTGGCTCAGTCAGTTAAGCGTCTGCCTTCGGCTCAGGTCATGATTCCAGGGTCCTGGGATGGGGCTCCCTGCTCATCGGGAAGTCTGCTTCTACTTCACCCTCTGCCCCCACCCACCTGCTCATGCTCTCTCTCTCTCTCAAATAAATAAATAAAATAAAAAAACAAAGAAACCAAAAACATGGTTGTTAGCTTCTAAGAAACAGCAAGCAGACTTTTCAGGCAAGTTTAAGGGCTATGCCTGCACTAACAAAGCAATTACAAAATTCAACCAGATTCATTTTAGTAGGATTGAGACATGGATTCATCTTCTTGATTAGGGAGTGGCAAGAGAAGCATGAGGGAAGGAAGTTTTTGTTGCCACCATCTTTAGAAAATACAATCTTTCATAGTTATTCCACATTTACAAATGAGATAATTTCATTTTGCCTATGTTGTGTTGTTCTTAGTTCATTCTTTCGTCTTTTAAATATTTACTAAATACCTGTCATATGTGAGATACTGCTCAAGGAACTGCGACTTATAAGTAAACACTACAGGTAAGCTCCCTGTTCATATTACCATTAAGAGAAAATTCCCAGGATACAATAGAAAGTGACTGGCCTAATAGATGGGAGAAATGAAGAGCTAATATTTATTGGCAATCATGGCACCCTTGAAGAGATAACATTTGAGCTAAGATCGAATTTGGCAAGAGCCCCGTGAAAATATTAGGGAGGAATATTATAAGGTGGAAGGAATGGTAAATATCAAAGCCTTAGGACTTTGACTATATTAGTCACAGAAACTATATAGTTCGAAGGGAGCATTAGGGTTGTGACTAATGTTAGGAAGAGATTTACCTGTCTCAATAATTCTTCCCTATATGCAGTTGTTCCCAATTGGAAGAATCCTCTCTGGCACTTATAGGAGAGGGAAGTATATAAATATAACACATACATTTCTACCATTAATTCAGACGTAGAAGAAGCAACATCAGTATATTTACTTGATCCAAAGAGCCCCACCTACAACACCAGATTAACTGCCTGGACCCCATTAGCTAAATCCAGCAACTTTTCCTTCCACAGATCTGTGTAAGACAGTGGCTTGGACATCTTTCCCAATAGAACAATGAATTTCATTATCCTCCTTCTCCCAAGTTCCCTGACATCTTCAGATGGGTATGGGCTTGAATTTCCCTTCCAAGTAACTGTGATGGGAGAGAACTATGGGAATTGGGGGGCATGGGGCATGGATGGAGCGTGGTTCCAGGCCAGTAAGCAAGGTTTCGCCTTTACATTCTGTTACAAGTGCCATGGCATTGTCTTATGACTCAGTCAAACAAACCTCTAATATTTTCAGCCTACTCAGTGTTCTACGTCATGTCTGATATCATCTATTTCACCTTTGGGAGCCCCCCGGCTCAGCAGCCACAGTCGCTTTGCTTTCTGGGTGGGACTGTGGAGTTTGAGCCCTCTGTCTGACTCATGCTTGGCTTGTGCAGGAGCAATATTCTTTGAGGGGTCCACTTTATTTGGGAGCATCTGCTGCTTTTTGGTCTACTTTCAATGTAAGTGCCAAGGGAATTTTCCAGGGGGGCAAGCCTGACTTAAATATTTATACAGATCTTTTTGAGTCACTTTCTTCAATCAGTTACCTGCATCAGAGATAGAAAACCAATCTGGAAAATAAGAACCCAAATTCAAGTCAAAGCTTTATGTTTGGTTTACCACAGGAGTTTATCTTTCTTAGGGAAATTTCCCACGGAGAGCCCAAATTCCCTTATAGCAGTCAGCAACCACTGCAAAAACCTAACAATGAAACAAAACGAAACAAAACAAAACCCCGCAAAAACAAGGAGACATTTTACTATCAAGTTCACGTGTATCTAATGTTGGCATAACAGGCTGTAGGGATGGCCGAGCTGTTAGACTGTCCAGTGACTGACATTCTTTCTTAAGAAGCCTCCAGCATCTTGTCACCTTCTCTCTCAAGAGAACCAGTCAATATTCTAATGATTCTCCTAGTTTCTGCTAATAACACTTCTGAATTTCCCTCCTTTTATATGCAGTGTAGGTACACATCTCTGTTATCTGGAAAAGGTCAGAATCGTGTGCCAACTGAGGACAAATCTCAGTACTAGTTATGACAGCAGAGCAGACCAAGATTGACTGTTGGGTTGGTGAGGAAGTCCCCCGACCCAGAGGAGAGTGAGCAACAACCAGGGCAGCTCCTTTTGAACCTAGCCTCGGACTCAACTTACATCCACCTCTTCATTAACAGGCAGGAAAGTGAAGAAAGTGTATTTCTCAGACAACCATATGGTTTTGTCATCATTTTCAATGCTGATTAGATAGACTTCTCTCAAATCTCGCCCATTGGCTTATAAGGCCTTCATCCATTCTTTCAGAAAGTCATGTATGTCGCATCCCATCCTTATTACTAATACTGTCAAGAAATGTGCAGAGACTGACATTTTACCCTACTTGCTAATAACTTATATATAAATGTATGTTATTCTATATAATATAGATATAATATTCTATATAATATAGAAATATCAAAATGTATCTATAATATTATATATATATATATAAATATGTGAATATCTGTAGTCCTTACTTTGCACAATAACTTAGAATTATAAAAATGATTGTACAGGCTGAAACTGTATTAAGCATACTTAATATCCACTGGGAAAGCAGCATTGTTGTTTAATCTTTAAAAATTTTTGTCAAAACACTGAGAACTCTTTTATTATTGGTTATAAATACATAGGGAAAGAAAAAATAGTAAAACTAGTGTTTATGTTGTATACTGTAATTTAGAGATTAGAAACATTAAGAATCAGAGTGTTTTATTTCTTTGTAAAAAACTTGCCAGGTAGTTGAACAGTACTTGCCATCTTCTCATCTTTTTTTTTTTTTTTTAAAGATTTTTATTTATTTATTTGACAGAGAGAGAGACAGCGAGAGAGGGAACACAAGTAGGGGGAGGGGGAGAGGGAGAAGCAGGCTCTCTGCGGAGCAGGGAGCCCGATGTGGGGCTCGATCCCAGGACCCTGGGATCATGGCCTGAGCCGAAGGCAGACGCTTAACGACTGAGCCACCCAGGCACCCCCATCTTCTGATCTTTTAACAATGACATGTCATTATAACGTACAATACAATATATAGTAAACACCTTTATTGTCTCGGGAAATTTCATGCTGTTTTCTAAGTTTGGCTTGGCTTCCAATATCTGTCCTTTGTCCTTTGATGTTGTGAAGTATTTCCAACCATTACTTTTATGTGAAATTATTTGCTGGTGTCACTTTCTCTAGGACATCGACATCCTTTTAGACACAATCACTTTCTTCATTTATGTTGATAAGTTTTCCTCCACTAAGTTCTTTTGGCTGTATAGTGAGTCTCTCAAACAGTAGGCTTGTCATAATCCCCACAGGCATTTGTCTTCTGATCACAGCCAATTTCATACGTAGCACTTTCACTCTTTATTTCTTTTTGGACTTTCATCTTTGTTGGCCAGTTCCCTCTTTTGATTATTCATTTTTGAAAATATCATGTTGGTTTATTACTGGTGGGCCAGGAGGCAACACAATTGCACACTTCACTGTGCATGCACTGTGTAAAAGCTGCACAGGGACTGATCATCAGCAGACTTTGAGAGGAGTGACTTAATTGGTCACTGATTATAATATGCATTTGTTATTTACATAGTGATTATGGAATGAAGGCCTAGTAGTGAAATTTGTATTTTATACAATTATTTATAGGTAATATTCCATGGTAACTGAAATCTTAATCAACCTGTCTTAGTCAGTTAGGGCTGTTGTAATAAATACCATAAACTGGATGACTTAAACAAAATTTATTTCTCATGGTTGTGGAGGATGGGAAGATCAAGATCAAAGTGCCGGCAAACTTGGTATCTGGTTAAGGCCCTTTTCCTGGTTTGCAAACAGCAGACTTCTTCCTTTCTTTCTTTCAAATTTCTTTTCTTTTTCTTTCCTTCTTTCTTTCTTTCTTTCTTCTTTCTTTCTTTCTTTCCTTTTCTTTCTTCTTTCTATTTTTTTCTTTCTTTCCTTCTTTCCTTCCTTCCTTCTTTCCTTCTTTCCTTCCTTCCTTTCTTCCTTCCTTTCATTTAAATCCCAACATAGTTAACACACAGTGTTTGTTTCAGGTGTACAATAGAGTGATTGAACAATTCTATACATTACTCAGTGCTCATCATGATAAATGTACTCTTAATCCCCTTCAACTATTTCATCCATCTCCCCACCCATTTCCCCTCTGGTAATCATTGGTTTGTTCTCTATAGTGAAGAGTCTGTTTTTTTGGTTGTTTTTGTTTGTTTGTTTTTGGTTTGTCTTTTTTCTTTGCTCATTTGTTTTATTTCTTAAATTCCACATACGAGTGAAATCATATGGTATTTGTTTTTCTCTGACTTATTTCACTTAGCATTATACTTCTAGATCCATCCTTGATGCAAATGGCAAGATTCCTTTTTATGGCTGAGTAATATTCCATTGTATATATACTTCTTCTTTATCCATTCATCTATCAACAGATTCTTGGGCTGCTTTCCTAATATGGCTGTCATAAATAACGCTGCAATAAACACAGAGGTTCATATATCTTTTTGAATTAAAGTTTTCACATTCTTTGGGTAAATACCCAGTAGTAGAATTACTGGATCATATGGTAGTTCTATTTTTAATTTTTTAATTTTTTCAGGAAACTACATACTGTTTTTCATAGTCAGTCATTCTCTCTTAACTTTTGTTGTAGTAAGACAAATCTTACTTATGAATGTTTGTGTTTTGTCTTGACTGTTTTTTGATAACTTGAGAATTTCTGGGGAAGTGAGACATTACTCAAAGCCTACCAAACCTTCCTGTCTCCCTATCATGGGGTACCATTTTATCTCATTGCACTGGATCATTCTTCATACCTGTTAATAGAGTTGCACAAAAAAGAGTATGTGTTCTCCTTGATCCCAGTTGACAGATTTGAGACCCTCTGTCAAATTATTTAATTCTCCAAGGAAATTGAGAAGTAATTCCTGATGAAACAAATTTACAAAATAAAGTCAATACAGAATGCCATTTATAGAGTCTCCATATAGTGGTTGGTAAAATTATAAAAAATATTTATTTGCTAATTAGAAACTAATACATAGAATATTAGTGTATCATTAATTAAAAAATGACATTTTAACAATTCGAAAATTGTTTAAATGTAAAATGTGTAAGATTGTTGCCCTTACAGTTTTACTCTGATTTTTTAAAAATATTTTATCTATTTATGTGATAGAGTGAGAGAGAGAGCACACAGGAGGGAGAGGGGCAGAAGGAGAGGGAGAAGCAGGGAGCCTGATGTGGGACTCCATCCCAGAACCCTGGGATCATGACCTGAGCGGAAGGCAGATGCTTAACTGGCTAAGCCACTCAGGCACCCTAGTTTTATTCTTTGTGTCATTTCTATTAATAATAGTTCTTGTAACTTGGGTCAATTACAAAAAACTATGTTTATCTATAATATACTTTATCACAATATTAATATTTAAAATAGGAAAATTATAGTATAGTAGACAAAAATGACAGCAATTAAGACTTGATTTTCGGCATTCTAACAGCTGAATATCTTCAATGGAGGAAAGTGTGACAGCATAGATTTCATTACTTAACACAGGATTACTCCATATAATTGATCTTGATCTAATGAGGACAAATAACAGTAGCTATTGTTTGAAAAAGAATACCAGGAACATTGTCACATTATTCCCATTGGGATTTATGTCTTTAAAATAAAATTATTTTCAAATAATATTTTCTGCAATGAAACAAGTAGAACTTTCTTATATTTTGTTTTATAAAAGATGATTTTGTTTATAAGTGTGCATTTTGAAAAAAAATCTATTATTCCAACTTTGATATATTTTTTCAAAATAAATTACTTTCAAATATATGAAAGACTTTAAAAAGATCTCTGAATAATGATAGTAACAGTAGAAATTAAATAAACTTGATAGCTTTTATTTGTTTTATTGCTAACATATTTTATGACTCAACAGCATTGCAGTGTTTTCCTAATTTTTGCTACAAAAAGGAAGTAAAAGAACAGTTTATTGTGGCAATACTTCATACTGGCCTACTTCTGTAAATTGTCTTTAAGCTCTAGGGTAAAGAGAAGAACATTCATGTTTTTAAATTGGATACACAAGCAGTTTCTATCCAGTAGTTGTTGTAGCATAAATTGTCAAATAGAAACTATCAGATATGTCTAAACATATTGCTGCTCAGCAAATTATAAACAATTTTTTTTGCTGTTCTTTACCTGGGGTGAGCTTATTTAAATTTTTATTGAATATTTTAAAGACACAATATGTTATTAAACATTTTCAGTTTCCAATAATGTGGTTCTTGAGGTATGTAGGCAAACTTAATGCTGTTTCTTCAACATATGAAGACTTTTTAGGATGGATTATGATGTTCAGTGTTTCTGGAAAAAGAAAGAAGGACATAGAGGAAATAAAGAGGGAGGAAGGAAGGAAGGGAGAGAGGGAAAGAAGGAAGAAAGAAAAGAAAAATAAAAAAGAAAGAGAGGCCAAGAAAGAATGAAAACTGGAACAAGGAAGAAAGAGGATATAAGAGTTAAGCAATTCATGAACAGTAATATTGAGGATAAGCAGAAATATCGGCAGACACTTCAATATTAAAATAATGCTACTAACCTTCATAATTAAATACCTAAAGATCTGTTATGTAGTGTGTATGAAGGCAGCCAAAGGTTAATTTTGACACTTGTTCTTTCCAATCCTTCTACACTACATATAGAAATTCCTATTGTCTTCGTTATAATTCAGTTTTTGGATAAATATTTAGTGAAATGGGACAAACACCCATAGTGTCCCTCTCTATATTACTAATTAAAGATTTGCTTATTTTATATTTTATATTTAAGAAAAAATATTTTTATTGTTGTAGATGCTTATTTTAATATTCATAATTTGGGAGCTAAGGAGAGTGGAAGTTGTAGGTTTTTTAAATCTCTGTCTCTATATTTTCATTTTTATACTGAAATTGCAATAAGAAAAAAACAAAGGTCTTTTTATTATATTGGTCAATTCAGGTTAAAAGAAAAAAAAATAATCCAGAGGTTCTTGATACTATTTTCAGTGTAATGATTAGCATTATACTTTCCTGCCTAGGTTCAGATATGCATTTCTGTGCACTTATACTCACACAAAGTCATAGAATTCCATTCAATGTGAATTAATTTCTCAATTTTTAATTGCAATTGTAAGGTTAGCCAGACTAATTTTAACATTGCGTCTACTGCTTTACCTAGTCTGAATTGTCAATATCACTTCTGATTTTAATTTTTCTCTAAGCTATAACCCACCTCAGGATGGGCAAACAATAAGAATACTGTTGGTTTCATCATCTAATTTAGCATAACTAACCTTTCAACTCAGAAGAATGTTTGCTCAATCTACCAGTAAACAGTGTATGTCTGAGGAAAGACTTCTCCTTACTGGCTTTTGTCTTGACCTATACTCTGACTTTCCATACTCTGACTTTTCCTTATATTTTCTTTCTCTCTTGGGATCTTGAGACATGCAGCCATTGAGAGTCAATGGGAATGTTCTCCCTCATAGGATATCAGCAAGCAGCAAAGGGGTAACTGTTGTAAGATTGCATTTAGTATAATATTAGCACACATACTTCCATATTGATCTTAGCTAGCTTCACATTCCAATGTAGATTTATTTGTCCTGATGATGGTTCAATATGAAGAATGAATGAAAAGAGCATGCATCTTTTCATCATGAAAATCTTATAATTGAGGTCTAAATTAAATTCCTTAAATGTATCAAGACTCTTTCTAGAGGAAATCATAAGCACTACAGAACACATCCACTCATTTCTCATTAATAATAGTTTTGTCAAATAAAGAGAGGCATTTCTGTTTGCAGTGGTAGCAGCCTACGCCTTGAGAAAGTTCAGCCTGTACAAGATCAAGTAGCAGCTACAAAGGCAATTAGAAGCTCTAATGCCTAGGTGGTTCTTTTAATCATACTGTACTGTGTCTATGGTTTTGATGGTTGTAGATTGCCTCTTTAAAGGATGTCTATGTTACTGGTCTTAGTTTTATTCTTAGGCGATTGTAATCCAAAAGAAGTTCAAAAGTGTCATTTTTAAGGCTTACACATATATGTAAAATATTTATTTTTATTCTAACTATCAATTTTATTTTTGTTTATGTTGAAATTTCTGGTAGGTAAAGGACTTCTCTTAGGTAAAGATCATGCCTTATGGATGACTTGAATCATCCTAATTTCTCCTTTTTAATACTTTGATAGACTTAGCTGAAGAGTTACCATTTCTATGAAGGTTTTCCTGTAAAGTAAATCTACATTAGTTTCTCTCTCTCTTTTTAAAATAATTTCTTTCAAATATCAAAATTTTTATTTTTTCCTTCATTAGAACCAGACAGATACCAAGACAAATTAAACAGAGGTTCCATAAACTTTGTTGTTCTCTCCTTGAAAGTAGATGTAGCATTTTGCATTTAGAGATTGTAAATTCAAATGACTTCTTACACTGGCAGGTAGGAAGAAGATGAAGTGCTTTAAAATACAGAGCTTGTTATTGAGTCTTGGGTCTAAAGGTATTTAAATGCAAAGCAGCAGTAGTAGTAATAGTAGTAGTAGTAGTAGTAGTAGCAGCAATAGTAATAGTAGTAGTAATAGTAGTAATAGGAGGAGGAGGAGGAGGAGGAGGAGTAATAGTAGTAGTAATAGTAGTAATAGTAGTAGTAGTAATAGTAGGAGTAGGAGTAGGAGTAGTAGTAGTAGAGATGCTAGTAAAACAAACAACAACAAATTTCTGTAAGCTTAAGTCTGCTCTCAGCCACTGTATTATTCAGCTAGAGTGACCATCACAAAATACCACAGACTGGGTGGCTTAAGCAACCGAAATTTATTTTCTCACAGTTCTGGAGCAAGAAGTTCAAGATCAAGATGCCAGCAGGATTGGTTTCTGGTGAAGTTTCTCTTCTTGGTTTATAGACAGCTGCTTTCTTATCAGGTCCATACATGTGGAGAGAGAGAGAGAGAGAGATTGAACTCTGGTGTATTTTTCTCTTCTTACAAGGGCATCAGTACTATCACATTAGGGCGCCAACCTTATAACCTCATTTAACTTTATTTCTCTTCTTAGGGGCCCTATTACTGAAAATACTCACATTGGGTGTTAGGGCTTCCACATATGAATTTTGAGGAGAAACAAATCAGTTCATAATAGCTATCAATTTGCCAATCATGAATTACTGAATAGGTTGTTGTCAAAAAGCTATTCTTTTTTTTTTTTAATAATTTGGATTTTTTTAAAGATTTTATTTATTTATTTGAGAGAGAGAGAATGAGAGAGAGAGAGCACATGAGAGGGGGGAGGGTCAGAGGGCGAAGCAGACTCCCTGCCGAGCAGGGAGCTCGATCCGGGACTCAATCCAGGGACTCCATCCGGGACTCCAGGATCATGACCTGAGTCAAAAGCAGTTGCCCAACCAACTGAGCCACCCAGGCGCCCTCAAAAAGCTATTCTAAACCAAGTTAATATTGGACCGCTAAAGAAGACTCCAATACAAAAAAAAAAAAGTTCTCATTTATTAAATTAAACCTAGTAGAGTCAACAAGAGCCCCTATAATTTCTGATATAATTGCATTAATTGCATTAGGGAAATGGTATCCAGTTTGCTTTTATGACAACAAGCAATTGGGGGGGGCATAAACAATCTCAGCCCTAGTAATAGACCGGCTCAGTAGCATTATTACACCCATCCTTAGAACCACTCTTGATCCTCTGGCTTTCGGCAGGATGTTAGACGAGGCAGCCATGAGAAGGCCCTTGATACTGACTTTGTAATAAGACACACACTTCCTGTGCATGAAGAGGTGGAGATGGAGTGATTTTTTCCCCTTGCCCATAGAAATAAGTCACTTCCCCCTTCTTTTAATCACCTACTGTTAAAGAGTGCTTACTTTGACATAGCAATATCATTGTTAAGAGGAAGGGAAATAAGAACTCTAAGTCACTTTAAAGTAACCCAGTATGTCAACTGCTACTGTGAACCAGAGATATGGACAGAGGTAACAGGAGTGAATTTTGGAGTTGGAGCTCTGAGACTTGGCTCTGGGGCTCACTAGTTTGGATATCTTAAAGATTTTATTTATTTTTATGTATTAGAGAGAGAGAGAGAGAAACAGCATGAGAGGGGAGGTCAGAGGGAGAAGCAGGCTCGCCGCTGAGCAGGGAGCCCGATGTGGGACTCGATCCCGGGACTCCAGGATCATGACCCGAGCCGAAGGCAGTTGCTTAACCAACTGAGCCACCCAGGCGCCCTAGTTTGGATATCTTAATTACACATCTGCAAAAGGAGAATATCATGTATCAACTCCATGACCTTGTTTTGAGGATCAGACGTAATGTCCATAATACAGTAGCTGGCACATGATAAGGGCAATAAATATCACTGTTATTCTTCCTTACTACTACTATTCTGTATCAGAGTGTCATTTTGGATTGCATTCTAGAATAGAAATTTCTCGAGGGGCATGGTTTAAATATTTTGCATTATACAGTTGGCCCTTAAACTACATGGGGGTGAAAGGCACTGACTGCACCCCCACCATGCAGTCAAAAATCCACATATAATGTTTGACTCTCCAAAAACTTACCTATTAATAGCCTATTGTTGATCATAAGCCTTATCAGTAGCATAAGCAGTAGATTAACCATACTTTGTACGTTACATGTATTATATACTGTACTTGTGCTATACTCTTATAAAAAAGTAAGTTACAGAAAAGAAAACATTATTAAGAGAGTCAAAAGCAAGAAAAAATACATTTACAGTACTGTACTGTATCTAAAAAAATTTGTATATAAGGGGACCTGCATAGTTGAAACCCATGTTGTTCAAAAGTCAACTGTACTAAATATACTAATCATGCAAAAGCAAAAAAAAAAAAAAAAAAAAAAAAAAACCTAACCAGCACATTTATTGTTATATTTTAGGCAAAATTGCTGCTCATATTTTTTTATATATGATATCAGGCGCAGATAGTAGTTATTGAAAGTATTCTGATGGAGTGATTAAAAGACAGCCTATTGTAATATTTGATTTAAAAGGAATTCAAAAGTAATAGCATGGCATAAAATATGAGTCACTGCTGAATCTGTCTTATCAATGGAAAATCCTCTATTTCAGGATCTAGTTTCAGACACCAACACTGCCATTGGGGTTGGTGTGGTCAGTGGGTGAGAACCATGTCTCAAAACGTTTATAGGCTAATTTACTCTAGAGCTGATACTGAAGTATATCCTAGTCTGTAAATTAATCCTTCTTAAATGTTTATGGGTTCCTCAATTTTTCCCCCTCTAAATCCTTGTCTATCATTTGACATAACACGAAGAAATAATAGTAATTGGCTGATGGGTTTAAGTGCTGCATTACTAGTGAAAAGTTCTGGCTGTATTAAGAGCTTCTTCTGTACAGATTATAATATACTCATAGTCATTTTCAGGCAGGTAGGCAATTTGAAGTGCTTTGCTGAATCTGAAAATTGTTATATAATCAGTTACATGCCTTTGCATATTTTTTATTTCGCTTCCGTAAGCCCAAAGCAATTGCTAGAAGCAGGTAACCCTGACGAAAATGTAAAAATGAGTTGAGTGTTCTTGGTTACTTACCCGCAATCACTTTGTTCTCTCTCTACCTAGTTGTACCATTCCCCATGTGCCCAATATTTTATCTCCTAAAGCCTCAGTGCTAAGGTCAATATTTGGAAGCTGACCAGAATCTAATCTTCTAGACATCACGCTGTGCTCTGTATATTAACATAGTGTTTAAAGACATGAACTTTGGACTGAGACAAATTGGATTTAAATTCCAACACTAATACTTACTAGTTATGGGCAAGTCTCAGTTTTTCTGCCTGTAAAGTCAGTGTATTAATGTTATGTCAGAAGAGTTTCATGTACTTATTTACAAACAGAGCTTAGCATAATATCTGGAAAGAGAAAATATTCAAAAAAACGGTGACCCTCTAGAAGTTTGTCAGGAATAGTGGCATTAGGAGCTCTGCAAATCCTCTCCCCATAGAAATAACCATCGCTGGTGAGTATTACAAAATACAGCAACTATTTGGAGTCTCTAGGAATTGTCCTAAGGGCATAAAGAAAATGGGGAAACATTTATTTGAGAAAAGGTACTAAATTATCATAAGAACAGTGAGAGTCTGTGGCAGCCTCCTTTCTCTCACTCCCTGAGCTCAGCATGATGGGAGCTCTACCCCAGGCAGGTGCAGCCAAAAACAGAGAGCTCTATTTTCCCTCAGCTCTCACTTGAGGGCTCAGTTCCATGTGGCAGAAGTTTTACTCCAGGCAAGAAAGGCTCAGAGACCTGGGGCTCTCTTCATCTACTCATCTCCACTCATAGGGAAGAAGTTTTATTCATGTAAGGTAGGCTAAGAATGTGAGGGCCCCCAATTACTCTCACCCCAGCTCATACACAAAGTAGAGATTTTTAAGTCAAGGGAAGTTGGGAAGATCAGAGTCTATCACTCCCACAGCTCTGCTATTAAAGAAGGGATCACTTTGAGAAAAGAAAACCACTGTCCACACTCAACAGTAGAGTAGTGCCTCAGAGATTCTACCTAGAATCATGAAAACATATGTCTGTATGAAAATTTGTACATAAATGTTTATAGTGTCATTACTCATAACAGTCCATAAGTGGAAACACCCCAAATGTCTATCAACTAATAAAATGATAAACGATGGATGTGGTATATCCATACAATGGAATGTTTTCAGGCATAAAAAATAAAAAAGTATTGATACATTCTACAATAAGAATAAGCACTGAAAACACTATGCTAATTATAATAAGACACTCATGAAAGAACATGTATGGTAACATTCTATTTTTATGAAATGTCCAGAATAGGCAAATCCATAGACACAGAGTAGATTAGTGGTTGGCAAAGGTTGGTGGAGGGGAGATGGGAAATGACTTTTTTTTTCCTTTTAGGGGTGATGAAAATGTCTAATTACTTTCTATTATAGTGATGGGTACACAACATTATGAATATACTACAAGAAAACATTAAAGGAATGCATTTTATGGTATGTAAATTATATCTCAGTAAAAGTTTTAAAAAATGGTGGCCCTTTCCCCCAATAATAAACTTGATTTTGTTTTTTTTTTAGTCTTTGATAAGCCTTAGTCAATAAGTCAGATCAGTCAAGTCTTAATTAAGATCTTCTTTTCACAATGAGACATATAAAATAATGAAGGAGACCACATCATTTTACCTAATAATTTCAATGAAAATAGGGGGGCTATCTCTAGAAGAAGAAAAGGATGCATTGAAGGAAATGCATAGCAATTTTGCTCCTCATAAATCTATTGATGTGCTAAAAAACTCAACACCAAGGTTTATGTGAAACTGGATAGGAAAATCCATAGATCTAAATGTACAGAGGCATTAAAAAATAGAAGGTACATCAAAATATTAACTATTTTCAGTTTTTGCTGGTGGAACTATATGCAATCATTTTATTATTATTATTATTATTATCTATATTTGTGTTTCTACAATTACATATTTTTAAAATCAGAAACAATATTACCCTTTTAAAAAAGTCAAAGAAAGATGTAAGTTTTCAAAGAATAAAATAAATAATTATTAAATGTTCTCATAACTTACCCATATGCAAAAACTATGACACTAGGTTATATAAAGAATTTAAAGATATATAAAACTCGGGCTGGCCTTCCAGGAGTTTACTATTTAGTAAAGGAGATGAGTTCTGTACATAAATCTCCCACAATCTTTAAACCTAGTAGATGATTGATTTTATGTATGTATTAGAAGCCATAAGTGCTAGAACAACTTCTGGGGTAGGATCTGATGAGTCTTCATGGAAAAGGCGATTTACATCGTGCCTTAAAAATTGGACATGCTACGAGAAGCTGTGTTATGACAAAGGTCATTCTTAGCTAAGAGAATAGTGTGAATAAATACTCTGAAATTAAAATTAATAATAACAAATGAGCAAAGGGGGAAAAAAAGAGAGAGGCAAACCAAAAAACCAGACTCTTAACTATAGAACAAACTGAGGGCTGCCAGAGGGGAGGTAGGTGGGGGGAGGGGTGAAATAGGTAATGGGGATTAAGGAGTACACTTGCTGTGATGAGCACCAGGTGTTGAAAGGAAGTGTTGAATCAGTATATTGTATACCTGAAACTAATATTACACTGTTTGTTAACTAACTGGAATTTAAATAAAAACTTAAAAAAGAAAAATAATAACTGAGGCCATAGAATAAGAAATGCAAGGGAGAAGTGATGGAGATAAGTCTAGAAAATAATGTAGAGCATGGAACATGGGGATCAGAGGTCATTTTTTGAATGTCTCATGGATCTATTTTGATGGGTAGGAAATAAATCAGTGGGGACCATGTGGGAGATCATTTTTGGGAGGAAGATGAGAAAAGGATTTGCAGAATGTATACAAGGGTAGTGACTGAAGTTGGAGTTTACATAGGATAATAGAAAGAGGATTTATTTAAGTTTGGCTGTCAGGATTCCAGAGTATAATTTGTTGGTAGTGAGACATAAAGTTTGAGAAGAAATCGAGTAACATGCTATAAGCTACCCATACTGTACTTTTCATATCCCATATAGCACAAAGCACACTCTATTTTTATGACCTACTCATTTGTGTATCTCATCCTTTCTATTGTAAATTTTGGGGGGCAGGGACCATGACTGTATGTGTGGTACTCCATAAACATTTGTTGAATAAATGGATAAATTAAAGACAGAAGGGAATGTGTAACACATGATATAGTTTTAAAAGTTTAACTAAAAAATTAATGTTAAAGAACAAATAATGGAGGACAACCAGAACTTAAGACACCGTAATTAACTCGAGTTGTTTGAGAAGTGATTTCTGCTGGTGTTCAAATACTAGACAAGTGGTTCACATGCTTTAGTGAACATCAGATTTCCATTACCAAACCACAGATTGCTGTGTCTCACTACCAAATTTTATAATTCAATAGGCCCTGGTGCCAAGACTTCATTTCTAAGAAATTCCTGGTTAATACCAATCATGCTAAGCTAAGGACACACTTTGAGAGATACTAAATTAGGATTATTTTCTTTACCATCTTAATCTAGTAGTTTTCATTAGATAATTTTGGCAACCAGAAGTATACAATTTCCTGTATTTCATGAAAAAAATAAGCCAGAGATGAGTGAATATTTTTATGTAGTACAGAGTGGTATAATATAGCAAAAAGAGCACAGCTCTAGTAGAACTAACTTTGGATGCTGGTTTCATATCTTATTTGCCCTTGGCCTTGAACGTATCACAGACCTGAGTGGATGATACATAGTAGTACTCAGTTAATGGTAACACTATAAGAAAGTAATTAAAGGCAAGAGTTGGGGGGGGCATCAAACAGTTCTCTATTCATATCTTCTTGCATATTCTAGCATGTGACCTGGAAAAATTCATTTTTTCTGAACCTCAGTTTTCACACATATAAAAATGTTTAACTTACTGTGTTACTGTAAGGATTGTAAGAAGTAATACAATAAAGAGCTCAAAACATTGCCAAACACATAAGTATTCAATATATACTGACTAGAATTATTTTTGTTATTCACTCTTTTAAGCTCTTTTAAAAGAAAAGAAATTCTTACATACAAAAATTTATCATGCTTACTAAGCCTTAATTAAGGATTATGCACTATTTTTTCCCTTTCTTTCAAGTTCCATGTTAATTGGCAACTGGCTATAACTACTCTTTCAGAATGCAATTTCTACCCTTTATATGGTCCAACATATTTTTGGACTAACAAAAATGGCTCATATGTTTAAACATATAAATATAAACAGGGGTATTTTTGAAATCATATGAATTTGAATATATAATATGGAAATAAATGAAGACCAACCAAATAAGAACAAGCAAAGGATATTTATTCAGAGCTTGTTATGGGCGGGGTGTCAGCCACCTGTCACTTGCATTTTGGCAGACTCAAAGTTAGGCTGAAGAGTGGGAAAGCTTTATGGTAGAAAATGGCAGGCTCATGTATGCACCGATTAGAGGTTATTGGTGTGGGGAAGCCAAAGGTGGGCTAATTAGAAGTGGATCATCATACGTAATTGGTTAGGAACGTGTATTTGGCTTTCCCTGGTTGGCCCTAAGTTTAAAGTGGGTTCAGAAATTAGGGAAGCTGTCAGATATTTTTGACTCGTGGCCATTTGGGGTCTTATAACAAGGGTTATTGTTCACCTTTCTAGATCCGTTGCTAGAGATAGTAGTAGCCTGACTTTCTACAGAAAGTAGACTGGCTTCCTGAGCTGGTTACTATAAAAAATGGCTTGGTTTCCCAGACTTGTTGCTGTAGATTGGGACGGGGGGCTTCAGAGTTTTATTTTTATATATGATCTGGCCATTGTCCATTTGTATATTCTGTATCTCAATAAAAATGTGTTATTTAATAATAAAGTCTTCATGTTTTAAGAAATGTCTAGTTGGTTGGGTGTCTGCCTTCTGCTCGGGTCATGATCCCAGGGTCCTGGGATTGAGCCCCGCATTGGGCTCCATGCTCGGTGGGGAATCTGCCTCTCCCTCTGCCTCCTCCTCGCCCCTGCTCATGCTCTGACTCTGTCTCTCACTCCCTCTGTAAAATAAATAAATAAAATCTTAAAAAAAAAAAAAAGAAATGCTTAGATTGACTTTTTTACCTTTGTAAAGATGGTGATAGAAAAGTGAAATGGTTGGGAGCCTGGGTGGCTTGGTCAGTTGGACGTCTGCCTTCTGCTCAGGTCATGATCCCAGGGTCCTGGAATGGAGCCCTGTGTTGGCCCCCTGCTCGGCAGGGAGTCTGCTTCTCCTTCTCCCTTGGCCTCTTCCCCCCACTTGTGCTCTCTCTCAAACAAATGAATAAAAATCATAAAAAAATGAAAAAAAGAAAAGTGAACAGTCAAAAACAAAACAAAACATGGGCTGATTTAAACGTAGTGAAGGCAACTGAGTGTACCTTAAAAAAAGTAAGTTGATGTTTGCTATAATTTCTTTTTCCTTTTTCCTCTATGATGGATGTACAGATAAATTTTACCTGGGGATAATATAACAAAATGTCTAATTATAAAGCATGAATAAAACTGGCTAACTATGTTAAAGCAAACCTTGCAATTATATGTGAACAGAGTTTTTTATTTTTTTAAATCCTCATATTTAGGATATTATTTTTAAAATTTATAGCTAATTAGTTCACTTCCCTTCCTTATATTTGCAAGCCATTATGATTAAACTGGATTATTTCGGTGGACATTATTAGCAGTGACAAGTTTCATTCAATTTTTTTTTTTTTTTCTGAAATCTGTAGGAAAACCTCTGGCTGACTTTGCTTTTAGAATTAAATTAATCTGTTGAAAATATATTTATACCTAAATTTAACTTGCAAAATTATTTTGAGATATTAACATCAACTTTTCTAAATGATCCTGCTTTTTTACTAAAGTTTTATAAGTTTAAATATGACCTTTCATTTATTTTTATGGCCTATTTAGAAAACTCAGAAATAAAGTGAATTCCTAATATTTTATCATTTTAGAGCCAGACTGCCTAGTTTGGGATCTTACCAAGTGCTGACCTTGGACAAGTTGTTGAACGTCCCTATGCTCTAATGCCCTGTTGGTGACACAGGCATCATAATCGTATCTACTTTATGCTTTTTTTTGAAGATTTAATTACTTAATGTATACAAAGCACTTAGAACAATATCCAGTACAAAGTAAATGCTGAAAACTTTTAGCTATTTTTCTTAGTATGATCAATGGTACTGAGAAAGAGGAACTCAATGAATAATTATAATAAATGTCCTGAATTTCATTTTAAGCCCGGACTGTTTCCAGGTACTTCAACTACAAGCAATGCCTAGACTGAAAACAAATCCCATGCAATATTTTCAACAGAAGAATATTTTTAACAATTTGGTGAGTTCTATTGTGTTGTTTTTATTGTTGTGTTAAATTTTGTTTTTATCTTATTTGATTTTATCTTATTGATTTGAGCAAAAATCAGACTTGGAGATAACCAGTGGTGCATGATGAATGTAAGACTCAGATATTCATGAACTATCACTGAGGGTTCAGTGAAAAATCTGGATCAGCTCAGAATTAAGAATATCTAACATGGAACAATTAAATGGAGAAATTCTTTCAGCATGGCAGCATAGAAAAAAACACTGGATTCGACTTTAAATACTCAGTTTCAAATCTTGCTTATCACAGCTATGTTATATTTACTTAATTTTATCATCTTCAGTTGTCTGGTAATGGAGGTAATAATACCTATTTCATAAATATTTTGAATATGCAATGAGTTCATTCATGATAAATTAATGTCTAAAAGTTTTGTTGGTTTTGTTTTTATAGAAAAGTGATCACTAGGAATTTTTTTACTTAATGGCAAGAACTATATCCCAGTTGGAAATTTTTTCATGGGCAGTCTCACAAAAGAAGAACTTTAATCCTCTAAAACTGAATGAAAACAACTTAAAGACTAGCTCATTTTTCTAATGACACTAGGATAATCGCACAAATAAAAACCAGAATTATGATACATCTCAGTAAAGCTTGGATGAAGCTGAAAGATTATAAGAACATGAATGCATTTATGTGTTACCTTTGTGGACTTTCCAAGAAAGTAAAGGAAATGGAAGAACAATTCTGCAATTATTTACTTTGAATTACAAGATTCAAGACTATGGTGGAGAAGTATAGGACACCAAAAAGGGACTAAGCACAACCAGCAAGGAGATGAGACATTTTCAGTTTCTATTACCCAACAATCTCATTCTGAGAAATGGTTGTGAGATGAGACAGGGTAGAAGAAAAGGGAACTCTGAATTTTGATTTGACAATTGCTGACTAGAGCCAGGGGATCAGAGATTAAAAAAGTAAACAGTAAAGCATCAAATGGACCATCACTAAGAGTACCTTGTAGAGAACTGGACGGGGAGAACTGCTAAAACCAAGGGCAGATATATGAACAAAGCAAAGTTGGTGAGCAAGTATTTTAAACAATATTCCTGAATTGCTGTAGATCATTCCCTTTGCCCCTCTCCATGACATGCTTCAACAAATTGCTGAGCCACTTAGAACTTATCTCATTCAAAAGTTAGTACATCAGTGTATTAATGAGGATTCGTCAGAGAAACAGAACCAATAGGATATGGATATAGAGATTTATTTTAAGGAATTGGCTCATACAGTTATAGAGACTTGGTGAATCCAAAATCTGATGGAGTTGGCCAGGAGGCTGCAAACTCAGGGATGAGTTGCAGTTCGAAGTCCAAAGGCAGCCAGGTGGTAGAATTTCTTCTTGCTTAGGGGAGATCAATTTTTGTACTATTAAGGCCTTCAACTGATTGGGTAGGGCCCACCCACATTATGGAGGACTTTGGCTTTACTCAAAGCTCATCAATTTAAATGTTAATCTCATACAAAAAAGATAGAAACACCCATTATAATGTTTGACCAAATATCTGGGCACCCTGGCCCAGCCAAATTGATATATAATAGTAACGATCCGAGGTAATAAAGAAGTAGTCTGCTTCTTAAACCAAATTACTGAAATTTAAAGAATGGTAACAAATATCAAAGGCAAAAGGAAAATTAAAATATTCCTCAATAGAAAAGTTTGTCAATGGAAAAGAAAAACAAATGTATAATGTTCTGTTTTTATAAAATTAATGTGAATATAGACTTTCTAAAAATTATTTTTTAAAAAGGTCAGATTATATCACACTTCCATTCAAACCTTCCATTGGCTCTCCAATTGGCTCAGAGGAGAAAAAGAAAACCTTTGGAAGAACTTATAAAGCCTCTCATCATTTACCCCCTTATTAATTCTCTGACCTCATCCCTTTCTACTTTTCCCCTTGATCACACAGCTCTAGCCACACTGGCTTCTGATGTTCCTTGATATTTCAGTATGCCTTCCCTTTGAGACCTTACACTGTAGATTCCTTCTGCCTTTTCTGAGGTAGTTGCATGACAGCCTCCTTCAATTCCTCCCAGTTTTTGCTCTATATCACCTTCTCAAGGGGACCAATGCTGCTATCCTGTTTAATGCTGCAAACTTCCCTCACACCACATTCACACATTCACCTTCCTTTCCTTGCTCTATTTCTTCTTTCTTTTTCCATAGCAATCATCATATTCAAACATCTTGTATTATTTATTATTTTTTTAAGATTTTATTTATTTATTTGAAAGAGGGAGAACAAGAGAGAGAGGGAGAGCACGAGCAGGGGAGAGGGATAGAGGAAGAAGGAGAAGCAAACTGCCCGCTGAGCAGGGAGCCTGATTTGGGACTCGATCCCAGGACCCTGGGATCATGACCTGAAATGAAGGCAGACACTTAACCCACTGAGCCACCCAGGTGCCCCCCCCTTTTTGAAATTTTATTTATTTATTTGAGAGAGAGAGAGAGAGCAAGAGAGAGAGAGAGAGAGAGAATATTTATTATGTTTTTGCCCCCATCACCCCAAATCCCTAAAATGGAATTTACACCGTGCAGGGACCTTGGTGTGTTTCGCTTATCGATGTATCTCAAGCACATATAATAATAGTATAATAGCAGATGGAAAAAGATTTGTTAAATGAATAGATGGATGAGTGAATGAAGCAATAATCTGATGAAGAAGAAAGAATATATGAACTACAGTGTTTCTATTCTAGAAAAAAAAGTAGGACCCAAGAATATTGAAAATGAGCCATAAAAAATAATAAAAAAATATAGATACAGATAAAATTAAAATAAATGTAAAGTATCATCTGCTAAAAGTTATGCAAAAAAACTTAAATTTATCTGATGATGATTATTTTTTTAGGAACACCTAGATTTCCAAACTGTATCTTAAGACAAAGGATATTTATAATTGTCTGAAACTACTCAGAAATTTCAAGGAATGATATTCCTCAAGTACCAGGATGAGAAGCTTTCATCAGTTTAATTATTTCAATGAATTATCATTCCAGAAATGAGATAATTCTGGTACAATTTAAAATGCCACAATGCACAGTTCCCCAAAGAAAAGAGAGAAAAGTTCCCCAAATTCATTTTTGATGCTAACCTATTATGCTTCATGGCAAAAATAGTAGTAAAAAACTTAACTTCACTAATGAATTTAAATAGAAAAATTAAATATTGGAAAATAAACATCAAGAAATATATTAATGCATATTATAAAACAAAAAAACACCCATTATAATGTTTGACCAAATATCTGGGCACCCTGGCCCAGCCAAATTGATACATAATAGTAACCATCACAGGTAATAAAGAAGTAGTCTGCTTCTTAAACCAAATTACTGAAATTTAAAAAGTAGTAACAAATATCAAAGGCAAAAGGAAAATTAAAATATTCCTCAATAGAAAAGTTTTTCAATGGAAAAGAAAAACAAATGTATAATTTTCTATGTTTTGATTGATTTCAAGAATGTAAAAAAATCAAAATAGAAAATTAACTATTATAATTTACTATGTTAGATAATAAAAATTAATATTCCTTATAAATTTTGACATAATTGAAGTGGAATTCAATAGATACCGGGTGTAGAGTAAAATATATATAATTTCAGCCATATGATCAGCACCGCCTTTAGTGTGAATTATTTAGCAAATTAACATTGCCTCAGAGTACTTGTACAAAAGAGAAGAGTTAGATTTATAAATATTGGATAGGAGGAAGACAAAAAAATAATTTCTTGTATTTCAAGATTGAAACAAAATAAACTGTAAGAGTACTAGAAACAGGCCATTTATCAAATTTACTAATTAAAATAAAAAGGCAAAAAATGCTTTTTTATATGTCAAAAATAACAAATAAAACAGCTAGTATATTCTGATAACAGTAACCATGGCAAAACCTATAGCTGTGTATTTAACAAATGTTATTTGCATCTCTACAGCATGAGCTATGAAATATAAAAAGATTTGAATAAATGGAAACTCATGCTACTTTTTCTTTCATCTGAAGATTCCCTATGGTATATTTTAATATTTAGCAAACATACATTTACACAGAAATGACATTGCAACAGCAATTATAACCCTTTCCTCTAGGAGCTACTTTTAACAAATAAGGCAAGATTCCTATGGAAAAATAATCTTGCAAAGAATTATTTTGAAATATGTGTGAGGGGCGCCTGGGTGGCTCAGTTGGTTAAGCGACTGCCTTCAGCTCAGGTCATGATCCTGGAGTCCCGGGATCGAGTAACGCATCGGGCTCCCTGCTCAGCAGGGAGTCTGCTTCTCCCTCTGACCCTCCCCTGTCTCATGCTCTCTCTCTCTATCTCATTCTCTCTCTCAAATAAATAAATAAAATCTTAAAAAAAAAAAAAAAGAAATATGTGTGAATGGTGTTCAGAAAATTTTGAAAAGTAGATCAAAGAGAGAAAACTAATCTTGCTGTTTATTTAAACACAATGGTACAACAATTACCCTAGTTTGAAACTAACATATGGAGACATAAATATATTAATTAGATGTAATGGGAAGATCAAAAATAGAACCAAATATATATGATAATTCCATAGGTGCACAAAAAAATTTTGGATTATTTGGGAGAAAATTAAGCATTCATTATGACAACTGGCTAAAAATTTGTAGAAAAATAACTTGGAACCTCACTACTTGTATCAGAAGTAATGCAAGATGGATCAAATATTTAAATGTCAAAATGAGACCAGAAGGTTATTAGGAGAAAAAACATGGATTTGAAAATGACAAATATGGAATGGAAACAGCATTTTTAGACATGGCAACATATTCAAGAAGATGATAAATCTCACAAAAGAGTCAGAGATTTGACTAGATTTTGTTACATTTTATTAGACTGAAAATTAAAGCACAGAAAATAATATATTAAAATTCAAAAAGTAATGACAAACTGGGAAATTATTTTAGGTTACATGCAAAAGGCAAAGAACTAATTCTCTCTTCTTTTTTAATTTTATTTTTTTTTTAATTTTATTTTATTATGTTATGTTAATTGCCATACATTACATCATTAGTGTTTGCATATAACACCCGGTGCTCCATTCAATACATGCCCTCTTTAATACCCATCACCAGGCTAACCCATCCCCCACCCCTTCCCCTCTAGAACCCTCAGTTTGTTTCTCAGAGTCCATAGTCTTTCATGGTACATCTCCCCCTCCGATTTCCCCCTCTTCATTTTTCCCTTCCTACTATCTTCTTTTTTTTTTTTTTAACATATAACGTATTATTTGTTTCAGAGGTACAGGTTTGTGATTCATCAGTCTTACACAATTCACAGCGCTCACCGCTCACCATAGCACATACATTCCCCAATGTCCATCACCCAACTACCCCATCCCTCCCACCCCCCACCACTCCAGCAACTCAGTTTGTTTCCTGAGATAAGAAGTCCTTATATCAGTGAGATCATATGATACATGTCCTTCTCTGATTGAATTATTCTGATAATACCCTCTAGTTCCATCCACTCGTTGCAAATGGCAAGATTTTTTTTTTGATGGCTGCATAATATTCCATGGTGTGTGTGTGTGTGTGTGTGTGTGTGTGTGTGTGTGTGTGTATACCACATCTTCTTTATCCATTCATCTGTCGATGGACATCTTGGCTCTTTCCACAGTTTGGCTATTGTGGACATTGCTGCTATAAATATCAGGGTGCATGTACCCTTTCGGATCCCTACTTTTGTATCTTTGGGGTAAATACCCAGTAGTGGAATTGCTGGATCATATGGTAGCTCTATTTTCAACTTTTTGAGGAACCTCCATACTGTTTTCCAGAGTGGCTGCACCAGCTTGCATTCCCACCAACAGTGTAGGAGGGTTCCCCTTTCTCCGGATCCCCGCCAACATCTGTCATTTCCTGACTTGTTAATTTTAGCCATTTGGACTGGTGTGAGGTGGTATCTCATTGAGGTTTTGATTTGGATTTCCCTGATGCTGAGTGATGTTGAGCACTTTTTCATGTGTCTGTTGGCCATTTGGATGTCTTCTTTGGAAAAGTGTTTGTTCATGTCTTCTGCCCATTTCTTGATTGGATTATTTGTTCTTTGGGTGTTGAGTTTGATAAGTTCTTTATAGATTTTGGATACTAGCCTTTTATCTGATATGTCATTTGCAAAGAACAAATTCTCTTAATATGCAAAGAATTCTTAAAAACCAGAAGACAAAGAAAAACTCTATAGCCAAAAGAAAATTCACAGGGGAAAACAAAACGAAACAAAAAATGGAGAAACTTATAAACATCTAAAATGATGCTTTTTTCACAATAGAAAGAAATGCAAAATAAATGAGGAAATGTGTCACAAATGATGGAATAATGATTTAATAATATTGATAATAGTATTTGGAGAGAAACACACCAATAAATTGTTGCTGGGACTATAAGTGGATGAAATAGTGTGGAGCATTATTTGGAACATACTGTAAAATATAAAATGCATATATCCTTTGGCCCAGCAATCATCATTTATAGACAAATAATATAGATTTCCTATATGTTATTGATATAATTTAATTATAAATTATAAAAAGCATAAAAAAGTGATAATTTCCTTACTGAATCCAGGATGAAGGAAAAGCAAACAGTACAGGGACACTTTCTATGTTTTACAGTGAAACTTTTTTTTTTACTAGTGAAACTTTTAAAGGTTTGTTTTTGTCATTTGTCCTTAAACTGTGTGGGTTAATTTTTTTGTAGTGTGAGGAAAAAATCTATTTTTTGTCTTTTTCCATATGTATAATGAATTTCAATGATCAGTTTTGTTGAATAGTTCCTACCTTTCCCATTTGATTGCTTTTCTAATTAAAAAATAGAAGCAAAGAGGGGCGCTGGGGTGGCTCAGTCAGTTGAACATTGGACTCTTGGTTTCGACTCAGGTCATGATCTCATGGGTTGTGAGATCGAGACCTGCCTTGGGCTCTACACTCAGCGAGGTGTCAGCTTGAGATTTTCTCCCTCTGCCCCCCACCCCACTCGCTCTCACATGCTCTCTCTCAAATAAATAAATAAATAAATAAAATCTTAAAAAAAATAGACGCCAAGAGCAATAACAGATACAATCCTAGGGTTTAAGATTAAACCTCATTTTCACTTTGATCATTTAAAACAATTCTTTGTTCTTCAGAAACCACCTTCAAAAGAACCATTACAATGGAGAAAATTTACATGCCCATATGTGCCCAGTGCTCTTTTTCTGCCTTTTTGTTTGTTTTTCTCTCAAATACTGCTATGGATGAACTAGGATCATTCAAGTTAGAGCATTTAAGTGTCAAATTGTAAAGCAGGTCCAGGATGCTTAATTCTCAAGTAGAAATATTGATATAAAATAATATTATAATTTTTATTGTGTTTTTATTATTTTTAGGCACTATTTGAACAGTTATGCATGAATTATCTCATTTTATCCTCACAGCAAGCCATAGAAGTTTCTATTATGGTCCCAATTTTACAATGAGAAGGAATAGAGGGTTTATGTAATTTGCCTATATGATATGCATTAGGTTTCAAGTGTCTTGAACCTAATTCTCTGTTATTCAGGAGCACACACTCTTTGTCATTATGTGAAATCATCTATCTGTTACCCTAAAGTAGTTTTGTTGTTTCATTATTCTACACTGTCTGTCAGAACTTCTAGGTTTTACCTCTACAGCTGCTGAGCAAATTTATGCTCAGTCCTGCCCCCACCCTCATGTATGGAGCATTATTTGTTTTCACTGGTGTCTTAAGTCCAACTCTTGTTCATTTCTAATTCAACTTTCTCATTGTTTCCATTGTCCCTAACAGCATGGGTTTTATATGCATATTCCATGAATCTTGATTTGTAAAGTCATTTGCAAAATGGAAATACTTAGGTGTGGATTTAAATTTTGGAAATAGTTCAATAGCATTAACTGGTGAATAAGAGTTAATTTTAGGTAAAAAGGAAAACATAATTAATTACAGTATGATTTTAATTTCTCTGTGTTACTTACAAATGTCACTGGTATAAATCCACCCTGTTCTCTGTGCCATAAGAGAACTATGTAACGATTGAAAAACCTAGTGTTTGCTAATAACATGAAATCAATGACCACAGGCCTGGCTGCTATTTTGGTGAGAAGGTGGCTAGGAGAGCTGTATTGACAATTACAATGGCTTTATTATAAACACACTGAAATTTCAAACTTACACATTTCAAACTTATTTAATACCCAACAGGACTAGATTCAAATTCCAGTTCAACCACTTGCTGGCTAAGCAATGTTTGGCAAATGGTGAAATATCTATGAGCCTTCTCTTCCCAAATATCCAAACAAAGATGGCAGTGAATTGGTTACAGTGTTCTAGGAAGACTAATTTAAGGTAACTTAGGAGAATCATCCAGCTGGTACAAAGCCTTTTTCCAATTACTTAAACATCTTAGAGGCCTAGTGTCGGACATTTGAAATACAACTTGAGAATCTAATAATAAAATTCTGTTTTCATAAACTTTTTAAAAAGATTTTATTTATTTATTTGGGAGAGAGAGAGCATGAGAAGGGGAGGGGCAGAGAGAGAGGGAGAAACAGACTCCTCACTGAGCAGGGAGACAGTCACGGGGCTCGATCCCAGGACCCTGAGATCATGACCTGAGCCCAAGTCAGATGCTTAACCGATTGAGCCACCCAGGCACCCCATCACAATATTTTTAATAAATCATTATCACATGTCAATCTCTTTGATGTAGGAGGCAAGTATTTACCAATACTCATTTACTGAGGACATTATGTCTAAGAGTTGTTAAGACACTTCCTAAAAATTGTACGATTCACCAAAGCTTTCATCTGAACTTCAGGCTTCAGATCATTGCATCACCCAATGCTGGCATGCACTAGCCAGGGCAGCTGGGCTTCCTCCGGCAGCAGCCATTGCAAACATCCTATTTCACAGTTGTTGACTAACCTAATTGCCAGTAAGATCTGTTAATTTAGAATTGAATCTGCTTCACAGTCATTTCTAACCCATAATCCCTAGTTTGATTCTACAGAGCCACACTCTTTGCTCACACTGGGTGATATTTCAAGAACTATCATTTTCCTCGTATCTTCTATTTTCCAGCTATTGCCCACTTTTGGAGAAATCCCTATTTGAATTAACATCTGTGGAGGATTACAGGGCAAAATATTCTAAATCCTGCTATCAGATGTGTTGCCAAGGACTGCAGTGAGGTCAGTCAGTGTTCTCCTTAGACAGGTCACCATTATGAACATTCATATCATGTGCGATCAGCTATTTCAGTGTGAATATACTGTTATAAAAGAATAGGTTGGAAGCTTGCTATCATAAAAATAGCCACAAAGTAAGTTTAAAGTAGAAGGTAATTTTGAAAATACTATGCCTTTTAGCAGATGGAATCATCACGCCCAAAAATGTGTTAAAAGAAAGCTGGATAAAAGCAGATATTTCTGTTATCAGTTTCCCTGCAAAAAAGCTAAGGATGACTTTAAATGGGTTCTTCTACTTTTAGTTCCTAACATATGAGCTTTTGCCTTGTATCTTGCATCATGACAGCTTAAAGTCTGTTACAGAGCATGCTGGTGATGAAACACAGATGATATTGATTATAAAAATTTACCTCCTGGATTAGGACTTCAATATGGGAGAGTCCATTTTAAGTGAGGCTCATAAAACTTCATAAATTGTGTGTTCATGTGATGCTTTATTGGAAATAAAATGCATCTGAGAATAATAATGGCACATAGCTCCATAGTTTAACTCAGCAAACCTAGTCAGTATTGGTATCATTATTTTTATCATTTAAGCCAATTGGTGTGTCTACTGCAATAACTTTTTTCCAGATAGTGGTCATGTAATATAGTTAGGTCTGCGATCTTTGTGATTTTTAGCTATTAAGAAACTTTATAAATGTGTTTGTGAATGTGTGTGTCTATCTTTATACACACATATAATTCATATGACAGTAATAATCAGTAGATCCTCATCTATACTGCTCTGGTCTTCATAATTAGGAAATTAATTGTTGCTAATAGAACACCTTAAATATAGATAATAAGGCTGAAAATTTTATTAATTTTTAAAATTCTACTAAGGACTTACACCACTATGTTATGAAATAGCTTATCAAAGCCTTTCAAATAAAAGTTCTTACTAGGAATAGATGGAGCTTATAGAAGACAAGAATGTTCTCTTCCCTAGAGGGGAGTAAAAACTATTGCTAAGACTTTGCTCCAGATATACAAAACCTGACAGGAAGAAGCAGTTTCCTAAGAAAGAAATTGTCATGATGGGGTGGTAAGTTAAATAGAAGAGATAAATGTAATTAAGAATTTTTTTTTCATTTCCCAAAATTAAAGATGTCCAGTAGCCGATCAAAAGTCAATACTCTTCTTTACCAGTTTAATATCTAACCTAGAAAGTTTACTTTAGAATTCTTTCAGTTGCTAAATATACTCATCTTCTCAAGTTCACTTTGAATCAACTCCACCATCTTGCTGGTTCCTTCATTAATGAGTTAAAAAATATTAGGCACAGGGCAGCTGGGTGGCTCGGTAGGTGAGGCGTCTGACTCTTGATTTTGGCTCACGTCATGATCTCAGGATCTTGAGATCAAGTCCCACAGCGGGCTCTGTGCTCAGCGCAGTCTGCTAGAGATTCTCTCTCTCTCTCCTTCTGTCCCTCCCTCCCTCTCTAAAATAAATAAGTAAATCTTAAAAGAAAAAAAAAAAAGGTTAGGCACATTCTCATTTAAAAACAGTCCTATTCAGTTAATTCTGAGCATTCTAAATCATAGTAAAAATAACAAGAATACCTTAAGAGTTTTATTTCTCTTAAAGCAAAAGATGTTTATCATATATCAAAAACTTTATCATACTTGTCATATTTCAAGAGAAATATCAGTGCCAAGGGGGTTTCTCCAAAACCCTGAACCAAGGCACAGGCTTAAGTAACCAATTTCTTATTTTCCCTAACATTTTTTCTGTCCCTCAACAGAAGTAGAATACAACATCAAAGCTCTATAAAATGTTTAGCCTGTTTTTAATCTCTTCTAAAATTGAATTTCAAAATACATCTCCCAAACTTCCATTTTTCTAATTTTATATAAAATGTGATTGTCATTATACTATAACCTGCAGGCATCTTACATAGGATGAGTTATATCTGTAGGATTCTGGCGTTTCTTCTACTGGTAGAGATTGTGATCACTATTAATCCAATGTGTTTGTATTTGCCAACCTATTTCCCTGTCTCTTTGCTTTCCTTTCCCTTAAACCTGTAATACTCAAGCTTATTTCAGAAATAAATGTGAGATATATCCGTACTAAGCAGAGAAAAAAAAATGTCAACTATTAAGTTTGAATACATCTCTCAGCAATTTATAAAATTAGAGAAAAAAGTCAGTTGTCTTAGATGATCTGAATAATGCTATCAACCACTTTAACCTAATAGATACTTTGGACAACTTTACCCCACAACTGCAGAATACACATTCTTTTTTGCAAATCCACATGGTATAGTCACCATAATGGACCATAAACTGGGTCATGAAACAAAAACAAGTCTCAACATACTCAAATTTACTTAAATCATACAAAATATGACCTCAGACCTGCAGGGCATTGAATTAGAACCATAACAGCATCTATCAATTAGAAACCAGTTATAGATAGATAGGTAGGTAGATAGACAGACAGACAGAGATATAGACCAATAATAATATTTTTTTTAATCAAGGAAAATCTCAATATCTAGAAATAACAACACACTTCTAAATAAACCATAAATCAAAGAAGGATCTCAAAAATAATCAGAAAATAGTTTGAACTAAATGTTAATGAAAATACAACACAAAATATGTGGGGTGTAGCTAAAACTTTTGGTGCTTTGTAATAACCCAAGGGCAAAAGTGAAGCACATACTATTGACTCACTTTCAATGAGGCTCCCTTCTCTCTGAGATCTTGGCCCCTCAAGTTGTGGCTGGCTTGGAAGCTCTCTGATGTCCTCACAGTGATTTTTTTTAATATAATGCCAGTTTTTCTAGTACTCAGAAGTCATTTGTTTGCTAACAGGTACTCCATTATGGCCAGAAGCAGAAGTCTGGAACATTCACCTTTAGTATCTAAAATTAGTAGACCCAAGTAAAGCAATAGCATTTGTGGAAAAAAACTAGTTGACCTAACTAGGATCTTATCTGCTTATCTTAAAATTTAGCACAGCATCTAAAAATGCTAGATCTCTTGATCTTAATGACTCTGCCTTTGGACTGGCATTTTATTTTCCTGGAAGATAAATAATTTTTTATAAAGTTGCCCCAGGATATTATAATCACTGAATTTTACCTCAACTTTTCAAATGTATGTCTTGGTTTCTATAGCATACATTATTTACCAACACAAACTTGAACTACAGAAAATTACTGAATTTAAATTTAATACAGTATTTTGTAATTATATCAGAGCTTGTAGAGTTTCTTGCAAGTTATTAAATTTACTTTACAAATGTTTCAATTTGATTTAATAACAATGAATGGTTTCCCAATGTTTCTGTAATTAACTATAAAAACCAATTAGGAAGATGGTTTGAAAAGTAGTGAAATTCAACTTCCAGATGAACCACTATGGGCAACAAGCTTATAAAAATATCCAATAAAATACCTGTTCCTTAATGGTAAGTCTATCTTCAAATAAAATGAATGCTTGTTAAAATATTAATCTGAACTATTGTAATAATTTCTCTATTTTAAACAGCTTTAATTATAATTTTAAATATTTCCTTGGCAAAATATGTACCAGTTGTTTGTATAATTAAAATACTGTGAAAATGCTTTGAGTTTTGCTGTTAATTTAGTTAAAATTTTAATAAACAAAAGCTTCAGGGACTACATAGAAAAAGTTATTATAAGAAACAGTATTTTCTCTAATTCACCAGTTATTATTCCACAAATAATACATTTAGTTCTTTTATTTTTTTAAAAGATTTTATTTATTTATTTGAATGAGCGAGTGAGAGAGAGAGAGAGCATGAGCAGTGGGGAGAGGCAATGGGAGAGGGACAAGCAGACTGCCCGCTGAGCAAGGAGCTCACAAGGCTACAACCCACTGAGCCACCCAGGCACCCCATACATTTAGCTCTTAAAATGTGATTCTATTCTATCAATTCATCAATGCTTGATTAACTCTTTTGGGAAACTTTAGACCTGCATTAATTGCTTAACAGAATAAGGACAAATTTTTTTAACTTTTATTCCAGATTATTTCTTCTGTTTCTTCCAGATAATATCATCATTTGAAAACTCATTCTTAAACCAACAGATTTCACAATTTTCTTTATTTTTTTTAAATTTCTTGTTTGTAGCCACATAATTCAGTTTACATTTTTCTTACTGTTTTAGTTTTCTTATGGAAATCCTAGAACAACTCATACTTTTCTCTGTAAGTATTTGGAAAATTGTAACACTCTATATAAATGCTAAGAATTCTTATTTTTATTTATTTATTTATTTTTTAAAAGATTTTATTTATTTATTTGACAGAGAGAGACACAGTGAGAGAGGGAACACAAGCAGGGGGAGTGGGAGAGGGAGAAGCAGGCTTCCCACCGAGCAGGGAGCCCGATGTGGGGCTCGATCCCAGGACCCTGAGATCACGACCTGAGCCGAAGGCAGACGCTTAACGGCTGAGCCACCCAGGCGCCCCAAAGAATTCTTATTTTTAAAAATCTGGAGAGATAATTATTGGCAATAAAAAGTTAGAACTAAGATTTTTCTTTCTCTATTCAAGGAAACTATGAAACTAATGGTTGCTGAGTATATTCTAGAGATAAGGTAATTTTGCTGGAAAAGAAATATGACTTAGCATTTGCTCCACCACTTTGGTGGATATGATTCTGCCTTTATTATTTACCCCACCTCAGAAGATGATATTTAATTTATTTTTTGGAGTATCATTATCACATATTATCAATTTAATTAGCATAGAGTCTCTTTAAGGGAAGCTTCCACTCAACAATGGCTAAAATAATTCATATTTCAGATCCTTACTTTCAGCAGTATTTAGCTTAAATAAAAAACATAAAGCCAAAAACCTATAGTATTCAGTTTATATTGGAAGTGATTTATATATCCAGCAGTGTTGCAATATCAAAACATAAATGCTTTTCTTTATAGTTTTAATTCAGATACTAATTAGTGATTAAAATAGAATCTTTAATAATTTTAAACATTAATTTCTAATTTAATATATATATTTCTATTTATATTTGGCTAATTGCACAATTTAATGATTCTTAAATATTAGGAAAATAGAAACTGCATTACATTGGTTATTACATTGGCATTTGGAAGAGTTATTTAGAAGGGATTATGTCACATAACTCACATATGTGAATCTCTGAGAGAAAAAAAATACGTTTTGTCACTTGTAATTTTTAATAGTAGAACAATATCACTGCCTGTTGAACTACACAGATAATGCGATAGAGGGCTATAAAGTAACAGCAGAGACCTAGGAGGAAATCATGGTTTTGAGCTCCTTATAACTCCCTTCTCATGACAGTTCATTGTACACTAGGATTATGTATTTTGCAGTAAGTAAACATTAGAAGCACAGAGGGTCAAGATTATGAATTTGGAAAATTTCAGTGATGTTCTCTGTGAAAGATCTTTCCATATTAGGAGACTTTCTAAGCATCTGCAGACATCATTGTGAATAGAAATATATAATTTACCAAATGCTTTCGGAGTAAAGAAGAGGTTGTTCTAGGAATTTAATTGACAACTTGAGATACGAAATGAAGTATAACAAAATAAGCAGCATTGTCTAGGAATGAATAAAATATGGTGACAAAAAAATGTGTAAGACTATTTTAAGTTTCTTTGGTATTATTGTTAAGTTAAACAAAGAAAGGGTCTAGAAAGAGATATGAGAAAATTGATCTTTATTTGGTAAACTTAAAATGAATATTAATATAAAATTTTAAATACAACAGAATTTTATGAACATTTGTCTATGGAGTAAGAAGACTCATGTTTTAAGAGCTAACTTAATTTAATATTCTTCTAAATATCAAACACATTTTTTTTGGTAATATGAACTTATTTAGTATTCTCTCAAATGTAATCTTTTGCCTATGTTTATATCTCATGAATCTGAGGATTGCGAATGTGAAGCAATTTGTATTACTACGGAGGTGAAGCTCACAGTTAATTCTCCTCAGTTCATTCATTCACAAGAATTTGTTCAACACCTACTCTATGCCAAAGTATTTTTCTAAGTGCTGCAAATACAGCAGTGAACTCCTTGCCCTCGAGGAGCTTACATTAGAGATGTGATGACTGGCAAATGAATGAGTAATTTCAGATGTTAACAAATGTTTTGGGGGCGCCTGGGTGGCTCAGATGGTTAAGCGTCTGCCTTCAGCTTAGGTCATGATCCCAGGGTCCTGGGATCGAGTCCCACATCGGGCTCCCGGCTCGGCGGGGAGCCTGCTTCTCCCTCTGACCCTCTCTCCTCTCATGCTGTTTCTCTCTCGCTCGCTCTCTAGAAAATAAATAAATAAAATCTTTAAAAAAAAAAATGTTTTGGAGTAAATAAAAACAGCTGAGAGAACACAGAGGGGTTGCAGGAGGGGTAGTACCAGTCTAGGGAATTGCTCAAGGGAAGGTATTTCTCAGGAGGTGACATTGGAACTGAGAGCAGAATGATGAAAAGTGAACCAGGGAAGATCTACAGGAAGATCATTCTTGATAGGGCTCTGCAAGTGAGCTGGAAATGAGCTAAACATGTTTGAGGCATTAAAATATGCCCAAATGTTAAACAGGTTTAGTCAGTACAGTTTGAAAAATGACCTCGATCCACCATCAGAAGAATAATTGTGGTGATAACCCATGTTTACATTCCCTGTGAACAGTAAAGTAGGCTTTGCTGTAGATACAATCCTTCTTCTATACGTCCTTTTAAGTATAACAAAACAATTTAGAAACAGCTGTTACACTCCATTTTAATAATCCTTTTTCAATATAACAGGTAACAAAATCTTAAGCCATATGTCTTTATTTATTTGACTTCTGTGTTCATGTGTTCCTTCAGTCATAAGCATATATGTGTACACATTTACATTTACAGCTCAAACAGTGACATAGATTAAACTGATATGAATTGTTACTGCCTTCAGTTCATGGAAATATAACAAGAATTCTGTGCCAACAGTTTGCTCCATTGCCAAATTGGGCATCATATCAAATGTTTGTTTTCCCATTTCAAATTGAGAACCAGTTTTCTATCTTTTCTTAAGACAGAATATATGCTAAAATCCATCTCAGCCTAGTTGCATCAATGATCATTTTCTCTTTGTATGACACTTAATCTTATTATGTGGGGAGATTCTCCGAGGAGATGAAAGATGGGAGAAGATATCCCAGTAAGATTTGATTTAGAAATATGGAGTGAATATATAAGAGTGTAGGAAGTGGTTTGGAGGTGGAAAGTAGAGAATGGCTTCAATTATCCTAGAAAATAAGAAGAAAATGTATTTATCGGAAATGTAGGACTGAACTGAATTAATTATATATAGGTAAATTTCACTTTAAAATTTTATCGGGAGTATAAGACATTGTGAAAGCAGTCACAAATTGATATTATTACACTAATTTGACTGAAATAAGTAGAAATAGATCTGGCCTCACAGACAAAGTTAGAATGTGTGAATTATTCATTTGTAGCCTCATCCTAGTTTTCTGACTCCTAGACATGAATTTGAGCAATTCATTTTGGTCATGGTGGTGGTGGTAGTACTCACATTTGAGAGAACAGAATCTACAAGTGAATGTGTAAATTAAGGATCCATAAGATTTAATGATGAAATACTTATAACTTGTTCCCTGTAGAGGCAGGTCAAGTGCAAAAGCAGAACTGCATTTTATTTAAACTGGTGTGTTTATTTAGTTTATGCTGGTGAATTAAAATCATTCTAGATACAATTTATATATCACTTCTGAACCCTGAATCCTAAATTGCCTAGACTGGAAATTCACTACCATAAGTTTATGGTAGTTTATTTTTTTAAAGATTTTATTTATTTATTTGACAGAGAGAGAGCACAAGCAGAGGGGAGGGGTAGAGGGAGAAGCAGACTTTTCACTGAGCAGGGAGTCCGATGCTGGACTCGATCCCAGGATCCTGGGATCATGACCTGAGCCCAAGGCAGACACTTAACCGACTGAGCCACCCAGGTGCCCATTTGTGGTAGTTTATAGCAACAGTAGGAAACTTAAAAAGAAGTGCTGCAAGCCCAGGTAACCTCCCGTTGCTGCCAAACTGAGGCTGTCTGCCAGGCAGACCACTGCTATTGATTGACCTTGTAATACGTGTAATATGTGATAGTGGGTTTGGATGTTTTGGGAGAAATACTAGCAGCTCTTTCCAATGTTCAGCCCCATTATCCTTTTTCATACTCAGAAACATTTATTTGTTTGTTTTTGTTTATAGCAAGACCATAAAGCTCAGTCTATTTTGTTTTTTTAGTATTTGTTACTACTCATTTTTATGCCTTGAGATTCTTCTCTCTTCTCTAATATCAACCTGAATTTGTACAAGATGGCCTTTCCCCAACTCTCCAATCCTATGGCTGTTTCCAGAAATAATTAAAAGGAACACCCCTTTAGAGGGGTTTACTTTTGGAAATCAGACAAGAGATAACTAAAAAAGTTATAAATTGTTCAAATTTCTTAGAGCCTTAATTGCTAGTCTATTTCTTTCTTTTTTTTTTAAAGATTTTATTTATTTATTTGACAGAGAAAGAGACAGCGAGAGAGGGAACACAAGCAGGGGGAGCGGAAGAGGGAGAAGCAGGCTTCCTGCCGAGCAGGGAGCCTGATGTGGGGCTCGATCCCAGGACCCTGGGATCATGACCTGAGATGAAGACAGACGCTTACCCAACTGAGCCACTCAGGCGCCCCTGCTAGTCTATTTCTAAGGGTTCTCATTGACATGATAGTTGAAAGGTAACATTAGGCTTTTGTCCTTGGTTTTTGAGCCTTCCATTTAAAATTGACCCTCTTCCTAAGAAATGAAATTGGGTCTAAAGATATTACAAAATGGAGAATTAGTGTTTACTAGGTTTATGGTAATTAACACTACAAGTCTGGGTGAAACTCAGCTCATCAGTCCTATATTAGGGACAGAGTGATTCGCTCTCAGTATTTCCTCATAGAGTGTCTTTCTATTTTACTCACCAATTTTATACCAAATACACAATGTTTCCAGTTTAATTCAATTAAACCCATGTTTATTAAGTGCACAGCACTCATCTAGCTATTTTATGTACAGTCCTCCTCCCTTGCCTCCTAAAAAAATAGATAAATGCTGTGATATGTTCCTGGGTCACAATAATGATCCTTAATGGGCTTAACATTTAGGTACTTCTTTATTCCTGCATATATTTTGGATAATGGTATTTGGAGGTGGGGATACATATGTACCAAGAATGACAGTGATTATAGTTTGTCATGAAAACATTCACAGCTTGCTTGAAGAGGATGTAGGGTGTTTGGGTTTTGTATTAAAATTGACTTATTTTACAAGGTAAGAAATGTTTAGACCCCAAAGACTGAATATCTGAATATCTGAATAACAAAAAAGTGGAATCTTGTAACTTGTACCATCTTGAGAAGCATTCAGCTTATAAATATGTAAACAAGATTCAACAACCACAGCATTCTTCCAGCCTCACCAGATGTGCTTTCAAAGGGCTGTTTGGGGCCCTTCTTTTATGCTTTTCCCTTTTTGTATATTCTGCTGCCTGAATATCGGGAAAGGGCAAGTGATTACCCCGCATAGTTTTCTCCTACGTGTAAAATATGCATGAGTTCTGTTCTTACTGAAAGTTTACATTTGCCCAGCTGGCTTAACATCTTTTGGGGGTCTTAGCCTTAGTGGCTTCATTAGACCTCCTAGAAAACAGATTTACATAGGAAATGGGAACTTAATTTAAGTAATCCATATGTCTTATAAGAACGTTTTATAGGAAAATAGTGCTTTCTAAACATTCAAATAAAAGTGAATTTTAAAACGTTGAGTGAAAACTGTCCTCTACTTGGGGAAAAGTCCTTTTGCTTGTTAACATATTTTAACATTAAATTGCATGAATCTTTGAAGATCACTTTTACTCATGTTTATTCTGATCTTAGAAGTTATCTTTTGATTATTCCACACTTTGACCTTTAATCTCAAGACATTAGCAAGAGCGTATTATGATGAAAGTGTGACAGTCTTATGTGCATGTATACTATCATGTAATAGGTTAAAATAATCAAGAATGTTCTAATATGGTAAATAACATATTAATAAAGAACACATCCTCTATGTCATATGCAAGGTATTAGCTGAATTTGCAATAATCTTGAGAATGGAGGGACTTTATGGAAATCTTACTTTTTATAAGATGATTTCTTTGTTTCAGTAATTTATTCCCGGCATTTACAGAGTGCCTACTAAGTTACAGGCATTATTCTAGTTTCTTGGGATGCATCTGTAAGTAAAATTACAAAAATTCCCCAGAAGAAGTAATCTTCTAGTAGTGGAAACAGTCTATATGCATAAACAGACTTCTGAATGTTGTAATATGGTAGAAGGTAATGAATACCAGGAAAAAACACAACAGGCTGGAGAGTGCTGTCTGGGAGGGAGTTACCATGCAGATTTCTAGGGAATGTACATTGCAGGAACAACTGAGGCAAAAGCCTGAAGGTGGGGATGACCTTGCCCGTTCATGGAAAAAGAAGGAGGGCACTGTGTGTAGAGTGAAATGAGAATGATGGCAAGAAATGAAGCTGGAGGGGTGTGTATTGGTGGTGGGAGGGGGGATGGGGAGATCACATAGGGCCAATAGGTATTTTAAGGATTTTGACATGTTCTTTATTAAAAAGGGGATCTAATGGAATTTTTGGGTCAGAGGAATGATTTGTCTGAGTTATTTTTAATAAGATTACTTTGACTGCTATTTTTGATAATGAACTACATTTAGGATTGCAATAATTCAGGTGAGAGGTGATGATAGTTCAAATCCAGGTGGTAAAGTGCTGCTAGTGAGAACTAGTAGGATTCTGTATATGTTTTGAAGGTAGGAAGGTCCTTATTAATTGAATGTGATGTGAAAGAGAAGGCAAGAATGAGTATAAGGATTTTTTTAAAGATTTTATTTATTTATTTGTCAGAGTGAGAGCACAAGCGGGGGGAGCAGTAGACAGAGGGAGAAGCAGGTGTCCTGTTGAGCAGAGAGCCTGTTATGGGACTCGATCCCAGGACTCTGGGATCATGACCTGGGCAGAAGGCAGACACTTAACTGACTGAGCCAACCAGGCGTACCCAGTATAAGGATTTTGGACTGATACAGTGGAAGTATGGAATTACCATCAGCTGAGATGTAAACTTCAGCTAGAACAGATTTGAAAGAGGGGGGTCAGAAATTTAATTTTGTACATATTTAGTTTGAGATGGCTGTTAGGTATGTAAGTAGAAAGTCACAAAAGCCAGTATCCTAGTCTGGAGTTTGGAGCTAGAAATATAAATTTGGGAGCCATTAGATTATTAGATGGTGTTTAAAGTCATAAGAGAGTATACGTTTTCCAAGGAAATGAGTGTAGTACTAAAGATTTTTAAAAATCTCTACATGGAGGCAAAAATTAAGCCTCAGAACTCCAACTTTGAAAGGTTAGGGAGATGAAGAAGAACCAACATATGAGATTGAGAGAGTGACCAAAGTAGGAATAAAAGAAAGAGAAAGGGTGTGGTGTCCTGGAAGCCAAGTGAATTATTCTATTTTGTTTATTTTACTTTTTTATCTTCAGTAGAAGGGAGTAGAAAGGGTGAAAAGGTATGCAAACACAAATGATAGTTTCAGAATGACTGAAAATTGAATATTCGATTTAGCAACATAGAATACATTGATGACCTTAACAAGACTGGTTTGGTGGGGTGAAAATCTGTGTGGAATGAGTTTGAGAGAAAATGGAGGAAAATATTTGGAGACAGAAAGGGGGTACAATGCAAGTGGGATTTTTTTTTTAAATGGGAAAAGAAATGACATCATATTTGCACGCTGATGGGAAATGTGTAAGAAAAGGTGATATAAAACTGAACAAGATATTCAAAGTGGAGGCTTCAAGAAGATAAGAATCAATGAGATTCAATGCATAAGTGAAGGGATTAGCCTCAGGTAAGAGGCCTCGGAGTTTGTTTATAGCAAAAGCAGGGAAGAAAAAAAAAAAAAAGAAAGAGTACTCTTTATGGGTTCAAATGCTTTTATATACATATGTGGTGGTGGAAGTTTACAGAGTTCTCATTTGATTGTTTTTGTTTCTCAGTAAAATACGAAATGGGCATATGGGAAGAGTGATCATGTGAGGAGGGACATGTAGATCTGATGTCAGAGGATGGAATGTGAAATAGATTAGAGAGTAGAAGAATGAGTGAGTCAGTAAAATATACTGTAATATACTATAATTGCAGAGCAGAACCAAGTGTCCACTTATGGGTTGTGGACATGAACTTAGTGACATCAGTTAGCACATTCTTCAAAGTCTAGCGAGACACATGGCACGTCGGAAGTCACCATTAAAGATCTGATGAATAAATGAAAAAATGCTTGAAACATTCTTAAAATATACTGAATTCATATTATAGAAGTGATCTTTGCATGTTTGATTTTTTACTTATTCTTGTCTTCCCTAAGCCCCATATTTGCACTAATCATGGAGAGAAAAAGAAATACTTTATTCAAGGTGCCTGGGAAACAGACTCAGATCTGCATAAAAGAGGTTTATTGGGAAATATTTCTAAGGAAGCAGAATTGGGAATGGGGGCAGTTGGGTTTGGATGTAGTTCCAATAAAGGACTCAATCTTACAGGGAGTTAGAACGTATCTTAAAAATTGTCGTAATTGAGACAAAGTTGGTGGAACTTTGTATCCCCTTATTAGATGATCACTGGATAAAGGCTGCCCAGAGAGTGGTGCATAACCTTGTTCAAGGCAACATCTTTCCATTTAGGACAATTCCTGAAGAAGGAGTTAGGATGTCACATAAAAGACAATGTTAGGAAAGTTCTTAGATAGTTTTCACTTACTAGATTCTCCATTTCCTTATAAATATCCAAAACACTTTGTAATATAATTACCTCTTGTTCCACATTGGTGACATTTAATACCAAACTTTAAAGTTTATCCAGGAGGAGGATCTAAAGTATAGAGAAAAGATAGGTTCAATAAGGCAGGTAAGGATTATAGGACACTTAGTATAGGTGTCTAGTAGTTGGAAACAATAACCCAAGCTTTTGCTTCTAGCTTCTCTAACTCTATTAAAATTAATAACAAATACATAAATACATAAATAAGAATAGTATCTAATTGTGACCTGCTAACTTGATTTTATAACCCCTGGAATGGGTTTCAGTCTGCAGTTGGAAAAAGATTGGCTACAAAACACAGAAAGGATACGCCATTTAGTTTATCCGTTTACCAAGAATTGGAAAAATTTCCTGGGCAAGGTTCTGTCCATAGGTAAAGTGACCGTAGGATGTATCATCCACTCTCAGATCCTTTGAGAGGCATAAACAAGGACTGTCTCACTATCCATAGCAGGATTCTTCCATCACTAAGGCAAGTCAAGAGTCAAAGTGGAAGTCAGAAGAGCACAGCATGAGGTCTTAGCAGTTTGTCCTCCTTCTCCTGTTGATCCTTGTGTCCAGAAGAATAAGAAAAAAGGGAGTCAAAAGACTTTTGATATTTACAAGAAGCCATTAACCTAGTTAGGATGAAACAAAAGGGGGGGAAACATTAATTTGTAAGTTAAAATCAAACCCAAAGCAAAAAGTATCAGCTACACTTAAACTAAGAAAAGCCATACTTGCCTGTGAAATGACACAGGTAGCACTTTGTCCCTGGATTATGGTGCTCCAAATGAAGTCGGACATACGTATACCTGACACCCCACTGAAATTCTTAGACTTTGCAAGTCATATAGAAACCTTCTTCATGCATAATTGTGGGACAAAAAGTGACAAAAGCATTTACTTTTATTTAAACTTCCAGTGTTCCCGTGTGACTATTACACATTTTTCTAACTCCTTATACAAAACCTGTTTCTTTGTAAATATATTTACTATCAAGTGAGTTTAATTTTTTAAAGGATTTTATAAAATTTTATTTGGTGTGATGGGTTAATTTTATGTGACAATTTAACTGGGCTAAGCGATGCCCAGATAGCTTGTGAAACATTATTGCTGGGTGTGTCCGTGAGGGTGTCTATGACAGAGATTGTCATTTAGATCAGTAGTCTGTATAGAGCTGATTGCCCCCCAACAATGCGAGAGGGCATCATTCAATCTACTGAGGGACTGAGTAAAACAAGTGGTGAAGAAAGGGTGAGCTGGAGCTGAGATGTCCACCTTCTCCTACCCTCAACATTGGCCCTCCTGATTCTCAGGCTTTTGGTCTCAGACTGGAGCTTACACCATCACCTATACTACCCATCCGTCATGCTCCATTCTTGGATCTTAGGATTGGGACTTACACCATCAGGTCTCTTGGTTCTCTGGCCTTAAAATTTAGACTGAATTACGTCACTGGCTTTACTGGTTCTCTAGCTTTCGGACAATACATCATGGGACTACTTGACCTCTGTAATTGTGTGAGCCAATTAATATAATAAATCTGTGTGGTGTGTGTGTGTGTGTGTGTGTAACTTGTTTTATTTTATTGTGCTTCACTTTATTGAACTTCAAAGATACTGTGTTTTTTTATGAATTGGGAAGAGGTCAAAATATCAATACTAACAGGAATTTGGACGAAGTTGATTCCAACCCTCATGATTAACTTTGAGGGAATCAAGACTTCAGTGAAGGAAGTAACTGTGGATGTGTTGGAAATAGCAAGAGAGATAGAATTAGGAATAGAGCCTGAAGATGTGACTGAATGACTGCAATCTCATAAAAATTTAATGAATGAAGAGTTGCTTCTTATGTGTGAACAAAGAGAGTTTTTCAGCTTCTTGATATAAAATCTACTCCTGGTGAAGATGCTGTGAAGACTATTGAAATGACAACAAAGGATTTAGAATATTCCATAACTGTAGGTGATAAAGCAGTGGCAAGATTTGAGAGGATTGACTCCAATTTTGAAGGAAGTTCTACTGTGGGTAAATTTCTATCAAACAGCATCACATACTGATGTAGGAAAGATGTTAGGGTTTGAAGCCAACAGCCAAGAAAGAATTCTTGAGATGTCTTTGTTGCAAAAAGTGGTTTTATGAAAGCACAGGGACAGGACCCTTGGGCAGAAAGAGTTGCACTGTGGTCCTAAGGAGTAGCCCATTATATACTTTCAAGTTGGGAAGGGGTTAGGGATAGTGTAAGTCTTTAAGGAATTTTGGAAGCAAGGTCTCCAGGACCTTGAGGGGGCTAGCCATTGTTAGGGAAAGATCATTTATTACTGTCTAATAAAACATTAGTCATGAGACCCTTCAGATATGTATCATGGATCATAGGCTTGGGGAATGATTGCTAACACGTATCTTGGGGGATAGAGATAAAGGAACTTTCCAGAGGAATTTTTATATGTTAAAGTAAACTTACAGCGTCCCCGGGGCTCCGGCTAAGATTGTCCTTTGCCCTCAGTGAAGTATTAACATGGAGGCAGCTGAGCTCCCAGAGGAATGGCACTCTGCCTGGTTTAAGGACTTGTGAATGGGTTGTGAATAGTAAGGAAATTTAATTTTTCTTTTGCCTTTGTTTCCCACATCACATACTACGGAGAAATCACTTGAAAAGGAAGAGCCAGCCAATGGACGCATCAAACTTTATTGTTGTCATATTTTAAGAAATGGCCACAGCCGCCCCAACCTTCAACAACCACAACACTGGTCAGTCAGCAGCCATCAACATCCAGACAAGGCCATCCACCAGCTGAAAACTCAGATAATGGTTAGTTTTTTAAAGCAACAACATATTTTTTTAATTAGATGTGTACTTTTGGGGATGCCTGGGTGGATCAGTCAGTTGAGCGTCTGCCTTCCGCTCAGGTAGTGATTCCAGGGTCTTGGGATCAGGTGCCATATTGGGCTCCTTGCTCAGCGGGGAGTCTGCTGCTCCCTCTGCCTGCTGCCTCCCCCTGACCCCCCACTTGTGTTCTCTCTCTCTGTCAAATAAACAAATAAAATCTTTAAAAGAAAAAAAAAGATGTGTACTTTTTTTCAGACTTAACTACAGTATAGTTTAAACTAAACTTTTATATGTGCTGGGATACCAAAAATTTATTAGAGTCACTTTATCTTTTTTTTTAAAGATTTTATTTATTTATTTGGCAGAGAGAGACACAGCGAGAGAGGGAACACAAGCAGGGGGAATGGGAGAGGGAGAAGCAGGCTTCCCGTGGAGCAGAGAATCTGATGCGGGCTCGATCCCAGGACCCTGGGATCATGACCTGAGCTGAAGGCAGACGCTTAACCAACTGAGCCACCCAGGTGCCCACGAGTCGCTTTATTTTAATAGTCACTTTATTGTTGTGGTCTGGAACCGAATCTGCAATATCTCTGAAGTATGTCTGTATATCCTATTGGTTCTGTTTCTCTGAAGAACCCTGACTAATTTATTTTGTTATTAAATATTTCACAGAAAGCAGTTGGAATAACACAATAGAACACATTATCATTCTTCTCCCACCAGATCACATGACTTTATATTTCTACCCAAATATTTTTCTGGGAGTACTAAAGTAATTGATGTTGGACTTCCCTCGTTTGAGTGGGATTTCAATGGAATTTAGAGCAAAAAAGGAAATATATTTATTAACCAAAACCATAACCAAACATACATTTTAGGAAACAATATGGCTTCTCATAGAATAAGCTTTTGTGACCTTAAGATTCAGCATTGCCTTCTAGTCCAAACAAGGAGAGTGCTAGAAGGAGTTCCAGAAGGAAATTCCAGAAAACTAGACCTTTTAAAACTAAAGCACCCTATACATAACAATGAGTAGAAAATAATGGAAACCAAATTCTCAATCATGGCACTGCCTTTTTTTTTTTTTTTTAACTATGAGGACAAGGTTTTCCTGGCTTCTTTCTTATTTGATGATAACTGATTAAGCTATGGATTTATTATAAGTATTCCATGGTTAGAATTATTTAAAATTTTTTTTAAAACAATAGTTAAAAAACTGGTGAATCAAATGACTTCCATATTGGGATAAAGTTCTTCTCCAACGTACTTATATTCTTACCCTACATACTTAACGGTGTAAAGATAACTGAATAAATACATTCCTGCTTACGAATTCTTTTTTTGCATAACACATCAGAGACTGTTATTAATTCATTGTGTGTACCCATATTTATAAACTTAGTATGCTCAGCTTTACATTTAAACATCCATAGTTCATTTCCACTATCATAGTATAAATTGTCATCCTGAATAATACAATGTCTGTCACTTCACTCTGCACAGTAGCCACTCTTTTAATAATAAAAATGAATTGGATAATGTGATTCTTTTGTAGAACTAGATAAGCCATTAAAAGAAAATAATAAACATCTGAGTGGTAAAGATAACAGAAAATTATTCTACCTTATTTTCTGGAACCTATTATTCAGTAAAGTAGAACTGAATAATACCTTCTGTCATAATTCTTCTGCAACACTTGATTCCAGAAATGCAGCCTTATCTTCATTTTGCATAAAATGGTGCAATAACTTTGCTTTACCAATGTGTCTTTTAAAATTTATTTTTTAATTTTCTCTTAAAATGTTAGTGATTAATGAAATTTGAAAGCTAATTACTAAATATTAAAACATGCAAAATTAAGGCAATTAAATTATAGAAAGGACACTATAACTAATTTAAGATATGAGATTAATATTGACCATTTAACAATCAATGCAATGATCTTAGAAAATTTGGAAAACTCCTTTTTGTCTAAAGTTCCTTTTTTTAAAAAAAAGTAAAGTTTCTGTAGCTGCTTTTGTAGCATATAATTATTTTAAAATGCAGGCCAAAAACTAATTTAGAGAAAAATAAAGCAACACCAAGACACAGATAACTTATAAAGTCTTCCTTTCTACTGTGGTTCAGTAATGATACATTTGCATTTTCAAAAATGGGCCATAAAATTTTATAATAGGGAAAATTCAATAACTCTTCTTTTCAATAAAACAGATTCTTAAAATATCATGGACCCAATAAAGAACTGTACTCTAAGAATTATTAAAAAAAATCCTCATATTAACATTTGTTCACATTAAATACAAAAAGTATAGTATTTCTGAATACTATATACTAAGCCCAATATTTTATTAGTTATTATAAAAATAATATTGAACAAAAAGAAATAATATATAATTCAAAATATATACTGAGACCTCTTGTGAATCTTCCAAAAATGACATTATATCTGAACAAGTGTATTGAAACATTTATATTTTCTCTTTGAATTCATATACCTATCCTTAAAGTACGTCTTCTTCTGCTTCCAATTTTTATATAATTGAAAATAGTTACATAAAATCATAGAAGATGTGAAAATGATAAGATTTTATTAACCAAAAAAAATAATTTTTTCTCTTGAGGCTTTTAGAAATTACTCCCAGAAAGAAGATCATATAAGCAATGGCCCCATGATTTTCTAAGCTAATAGAGAAAATGTAAATATGTACCTGTATATTTTATATTTTGAGTTAGTATGTATATTTCTAGTATTATTTGTCTAGATTTGTTTACTACTTGAAGTAGTTCATTGCTACTTATTATTGTTGCTACTTACTATTTTGTGTATTATTTTTTTTAAAAGATTTTATTTACTTTATTCATGAGAGATGGAGAGAGAGAGAGGCAGAGGCAGAGGGAGAAGCAGGCTTCCTGCAGAGCAGGGAGCCCAATGCGGGACTCCATCCCAGGGCCCCGGGATCATGACCTGAGCCAAAGTCAGACGCTTAACCAACTGAGCCACCCAGGTGCCCTTGTGTATTTTTTTTGCCTTGGTTCATTGCCAGCTTAACCTGACAGAAAAATTATATGACTTAGAAATATATTAAATATTAATAATATTAAAATAATATTTTACATATCTTAATATCATGGCATAAATATCATTCTAATAGATTCAAATCTTTCTTACTCATTCTTTTCCTTATATTTTTACTGAGTACAGAACATTGGTTTGTAAAAGGAAAAATCCTGTGGGGGAAATATATAGGTCTGAGATGGCAATAAACCAACTCCCACACCAAAAGCAATTAGAAAAGTTGAGTCAAAACTAAAAATCATCAGTTTAAAGACATTAGGGTACTGCTGGAAAAAGGACAAGAGAGTCCAAGATCTTGGAAAGCTGAGATGGATGCTGACAAGGTAAACCACTTGCCCTCTGAGCATTTGCTGAGTCTTAGGACAATCAAGAGTCCAAGAATGTGTGCTTTGCTGCTGTTGATAGACGGAAACCACATGCTACAGCTTCTGCTATTTCTTTGTCTTCTTCTACTACTACTTTTTGTTTGTTTGTTTGTTTGTTTTAAATTTTATTTTATTATGTTAATCACTATACATTACATCATTAGTTTTTGATGTAGTGTTCCATGATTCATTGTTTGTGTATAACACCCAGTGCTCCATGCGATAGTGTCCTCCTTAATACCCATCACCGGGCTAACCCATCCCCCTCCCCTCTGAAACCCTCAATTTATTTCTCAGAGTCCATAGTCTCTCATGGTTCGTCGTCTCCCCCTCCAATTTCCCCCCTTCATTCTTCCCTTCCTACTATCTTTTTTTTTTAATATATAATGTATTATTTGTTTCAGAGGTACAGGTCTGTGATTCATCAGTCTTACACAATTCACAGCACTCACCATAGCACATACCCTCCCCAATGTCTATCACCCAGCCACCCCATCCCTCCCACCCCCTACCACTCCAGCAACCTTCAGTCTGTTTCCTGAAATTAAGAATTCCTCATATCAGTGAGATCATATGATACATGTCTTTCTCTGATTGACTTATTTCGCTTAGCATAATACCCTCTAGTTCCATCCACATCATTGCAAATAGCAAGATTTTATTTGTATGGTTTTTTTTTTTGATGGCTGCATAATATTCCATTGTGTGTGTATATATATATATATATATATATATATACCACATCTTCTTTATCCATTCACCTGTTGATGGACATCTTGGCTCTTTCCATAGTTTGGCTATTTATTTTAGACAGAGAGAGAGAGGGAACAAAAGTGAGTTTGCAGGGGGGAGGGACAGAGGGAGAGGGAGAAAGAATCTCAAGCAGGCTCCCCACTGAGTTCAGAGCCCCATGCAGGGCTCCATCCCAGGACCCTGAGATCATGACTTGAGCCAAAATCAAGAGTCAGACGCTTAACTGAATGAACCACCCAGGCGCCCCCCCCCCCCACTACTACTACTACTCTTTTATAATATATTATCTTGCTATAAAATCTGCTAAGGCAAATGAGAAATTTAGGACTCTAAAGGCCACAGGCAGGGACAATGCCTGGCTGGCTCAGTCAGTTGTGCATGTGACTCTTGTTCTCAGGGTCGTGAGTTCAAGCCCTGAGTGGGGCATGGAGCCTACTTTTAAAAATAAGTAAGTAAGTAAATAAATAAATAAATAAATAAAATAAAATAAAGGCCATGGACGTATTTTCTTTAAAGAAACAAATTTGCTGAATTATAAATCTGTGCAGGGTAGAGGTTGAAAAAAATGAATCAGAACACCAACAAAAAGGAGAGGAAACATTTCTGGCAGCCCTGTGGTGCCGAGAAGATAAGGACCAGGATTCAGGACGCCCAGAGGGAGGGAAATTTTTAAGTGTGCCATGCTCCAAGATAGAAGCCCTAGAGGGTTGGACCCTAGACTGGGGAAGGGCAACTAGTGTCCACTAACATCAACAGCAGTAAACCAAAACCAAAATAAAAAAAAATGATAATATAGAATACATTGAAATTAAGAACTTTTATATTTCCTAGGACAGAATTAAGAGAGAGAAGCAAGGCACAAAATGGGAGAAGACATCTTTTTATATTTCAAATGACTTTTTGGATAAATCAGTAAGAAAAAGAAGGCAGGGAAACCACTACCACCACCATCAACAACAGCAAAAAAGACTGAAAGGCTTTGTATCAATGAGGATATCTATTACCTACATGGCAGGATACACGTGAAAGGTGCTGAACTTCTTATGAACCCACCAGGATGGCTGAAATAAAAAACAAACAGACAAGGCAACACAAAACAAATAACCTAAAAGTGTTGACCTCATGTACTGCTGGTGAAAGTATAAATTGCTAAAATCCCTCTGAAAAATTGCCTGGCATATCTGTTAAATTTGAAAATGTACATTCCTTATTAGCAAGCATTGTAGTTCTATGTACATACCTTATCAAAAGCCCTTCATATGCTTATTAAAAATTATGAACAATTATTTCCATAACAGCGCTAGCCAAACATCTGAAACAAGTCAATTGTGCATCAACAATAGAATGAATATATTGTGATATAGTCATACAATACAATGGAAGACACATACCAAAAAAGCACAAAACTACCACCAACACATGATAGGATAAATCTTGCCAAAATGATATTCAGAAACAAGCACCAAAAGCCAAGCGGCACACAAAATACATTCTTGATTCTACATATTTATGTGTAGAAGCAGATCTACTTCATTGATAGTGTTAAAAGTAAGAATAATGGTTACTCCATTAAGAGTACTGGTAATGGGGTACTGGTAATGTTCTGTTTCTTGATGTGGATGTTGGTTACAATGTGTGTGCCCACTTTATGAAACTTTATCAAGCTGTATACTAATAATTTTTACATCTTTCTGTGTGCATGTTATACTTCAAAGGAGTTTATAAGAAAAAAAATGCAGAACACCTGACATTATACAATAAGTGGATAGCAGTATTAAAATTTGCAAACATTTTCAATAATCTTAAATAGTCACAGGTGATGCTCCAAGGAAGGGTTGAACATTCCAAGCTAGAAAGAATTCTGTCACCTATTTACTGTTTCAGCAAATGAACAATGTGATAACTGGTATGAATATAGGTAATGCAGCTATAAAAGTGAAAAGGAAGTGAATATTTTGACAGAAAAAGTTGCCACTGTTCCATAAGCGAAAGTTGGGGTACAATCATCCATCTAAATTAGTGGTTTCCGAAGTGTGGCTCCCAGGCCAGCAGCATCAGCATCAGGTGATAACACACCCAGGCATACTGGATCCTAAACTCTGGGGATGGGTCGCAGCCATCTGTGTTTTAACAAGCCCTCTAAGTAATTCTGATGCATGCTAACTTTTTAAGATCCACTAACATAAAACAAACCTACAGAGAACCTACTTGTCTTTTTTTTTCCTCTCCTCCTCCTCCTCCTCTCCTCCTCCCCCTCCTTCCTCCTCCTCCTATTCTTCTTCTTTTTCTTTCTTTCTTCTTCTTCTTCTTTCTTCTTCTTCTTCTTCTTCTTCTTCTTCTTCTTCTTCTTCTTCTT
>NW_022589711.1:74847965-74849623 GCF_004348235.1 Phoca vitulina | reverse complement strand
TTCTTCTTCTTCTTCTTCTTCTTCTTCTTCTTCTTCTTCTTCTTCTTTTTCTTCTTCTTCTTCTTCTTCTTCTTCTTTTCTTCTCCTCCCTCCTCCTCTCTCTCCATCCTCCTCCTCCTCCTTCTTCATCTTCTTCATTTTGTGTGTGTGTATGTGTGTGTGTGTATGTGCCATTTAGCAAGTTGGCAGGTATATTGCTGCTGATCAGTGAATATATACTGAATGAATCATTAATGTTTTGCATGTTAAATGATATACAATTATTTACTGAATTGCATTTAATTAACTGTATCCTACATACAAGAATGGGATCAAAAAAATGTGAATAACTTTCATGCTGTTAGTTTCTACTTTAGTTCAGTAATCACGCATTGACATGGGAAATGTAAAAGAAGAGAAGAGGAATCTAGTTTTTGTTGGCATGTGAGTACCACATTTTCATAGGGATCTTGATGTAGTTCCTAAAGCTTGAAACAAACAAACAAAAAAACTCCTGAGAGGATTTCCTCATCATGGATCATTGATTCGGACACCAGATAAAACAGACGTGGAAAAAAATCAATCACTCAAATACTAGGTATGTTTAAGGAGTGGATATTTACTTAAGAAAAAATAGAAAAAAAAATCTCTCTAATAAAAGGGTAAACACACACACACACACACGCACGCAATACAGAGTATCTTACTACCAACAGTCATGAGTTAAAGTGAAATACTTATAGCAGGGAATCAAGCTAGCACAATCAGAAATGATCAGTTTACTTAATATGAATGCCTAGCACTATGTAAACTTTCTTAGTAAACCTCAGATGTAGCATCAATCTCAAAGAATAGAAGAATAAGCAAAGTTTGATTTAAGGTGTTGTAATTCATGAATTCATGAAAATTTCATGAGCCTCAAGGAGTCAGTTATCATTGAAATGTTTTCTGTTTTCAAGCCGGGGTCACAGATCATTAAGCAGCTATTTAGGTATAAACCTTACAATTAAAAACATCAAACTGATGTGCAGCTGGAGTCCCTTGCTTAGTGGTTGGATGTTTATCAGAATTTGGTATACTGTTACTAAACTACACATCTGTGTGAAAAGATTTTAATTTCCTTTCACAAACCCTGGATCATAATTTGAATTCTACACAAAATAGAATTAAAATATTCAATGCATCTGAAGAGAAAAAAATTTAATAAAGTCACTCCATTTTATAACTTGTATTATTAAAACAAAAAGACACCCATTAAGTCATGTTTATTTCTCTCTATGATGTCAATCACTTTACTTATGAGTTAATGCTATAGAGATAAAAAGATGCCATTATATGTGGAGATTTAAGTTTTAGTGCCTTTATCATTTAACATTTTTGCAATAAAAGGGAGATCCATTATTTTATCTGTTGATAGGTCGCTCGGTCAATTGCTATATACACTCACAGTTTAATAGTAAAAATGTAGACCTTCAGACCCAAATCTAAGGATTCTGCAGGCTGAAATTATGCCTATGTATTAATAAAGTAACCTCATATTTCTATATTTTCTTTAAGTAAATTATACGTCAAATACTATATATATATATGTATAAATTACATATATATAGATATAGATATAGATATATATAGATATATATAATAGATATCCAAAGAAGTCAAGATCTGCCCAGAAGTTA